>NW_020825221.1:715000-945316 GCF_003286155.1 Drosophila erecta | reverse complement strand
AACTAGTCAAGCAGCTGGCAATGATGAAAAGTCATTGGTCCAACGTGACGGACACACTGAAACTGCTTGAAAACAAGTATGACAGAACTGTCTTTGATCAAGATGAGGTAGACATTCTGCAATCTGAAGTTGCCGCTCTAGAGATGGTACTTCAAATGAAGTTGGAACAGTTCAAAAGTTCCAACTGCGACGTGCCAAAACTCCCAAAAGTGGACCTCCCAACGTTCAATGGAAATGCGAAGGAATGGCCAACATTTTTCGAGCTGTTCTCTGAACTAATAGACAGCAGGAAAGATCTCAGCAACACAAGGAAGCTGGGATATTTAAGAGCCTGCTTAAAAGGAGAAGCTCAAATGTTGGTTAGCCATTTGATAACGGGATCAGCAGCTAGCTATGCAGCAGCGTGGGAGCTTATCTGCAAACGCTATGAGAATAGCAGAAAAATATTCTCCCAACACTTCAACAAATTAATGGAACTGGAGTGCTTGCTGCCCCATGATGAGAAAAATTTAGGGAAGTTTTTGGATACTGCGACCGAGAGCATATTCACCATAAAGCAAAAAGGAAAAATAGGAAGCTCTGCTGACGTAATTTTAGCAGAAATTCTGCTGCGGAAATTTTCGCCAGAAGCCTTGCAGCTGTATGAACAGCATGTAAAAAAGGCAAGAGCTATACAGTCCTTACAAGATGTACTGGAGTTTATTGAGCAACAATACAACTCAGTAAATACCGCTCAGCTTGCTACAAGAAAAGTGCAAGTTAGATCGTGTGCCTTTTGCTCTAAGGATGGCCACGATATGATAAAGTGTCTCAAATTCAGAGCACAATCAATCGAAAAAAGAAAAGAATTCGTTCAAAAGAACAACATGTGCTTTAGATGCTTTGGAAAGCATAATGCTATCGACTGCAGAAAGGAAATTACATGCAATCGATGCTCCAAGAGACACAACAGCCTTCTGCATGAAGACACAAAACGCAGTATCAACAGCAATAGCCTTAAGCAAGGCCAAGACACACTATTGGCTACAGCTGTTGTTTTAGTGAAAAACAAAGCTGGAGGTTACAACGAGTTGAGGGCGCTTATTGACGGTGGATCCCAGAAGACGCTAATTGCAGAGGAAGCAGCACAAATATTAAGGATTCCCAGAGTAAGGAGTACTATAGACGTCGAAGGTATCTCCCAGACTACTCAACTATCAAAAAATAGTGTCCACCTAACGATCAAACCAAAAATTCCAAGCAGCTTCAAAGCATCAACGGAAGCATTGGTTTTACCGACACTCCATAGAGCCCTTCCCAGCAAAAAGTTTGATATTGATATCAACAAAGAGTGGAAGGGCTACAGGCTAGCAGATCCACGATTCAACGAGCCAAGCAGAATTGACATAGTGATAGGTGTGGATCTATTTCCCCTGATTATGATGGAGAAAATAAAAACCGTAAATGGAATCTTGGGACAAAAAACAAAATTTGGATGGATTGTGTCCGGAAATATATCTCGAGCAGCAAAGCAAAAAATTATAAGTGCCACTACAACTATAAATCTAAAGGACCTGGAACGCTTTTGGGAATTGGAAGATGAAACCGATGAGACGATTACAGACAATGCAGAATGCGAAAGAAAATTCCAAGAAACAACTGTCATCAACGAGGAAGACTCTCGCAAACAAGCAATGGCAAGGCTTATGCAAATGGAAAAGAAGTTTCAAAGAAACCCAAAGAACTGGGCTGCATACAACGAATTTATGAAAGAATACCTAAAGATGGGACATATGGAATCTGTAAAGACAACGGGTCAAGGTAAATACTATTTACCCCATCAAGCAATCATCAGGCCTGGAAGCTTAACTACGAAGTTACGAGTAGTTTTTGACGCATCCGCAAAGACGACAAATGGACTAATCCTAAATGACGTTCTTATAGCTGGCCCTAAGATTCAAAAGGATATATTCGATATTCTAATTAAATGGCGCAAGTGGCAATATGTTATGGTAGCTGACATTGAAAAAATGTATCGCCAAATAAAGGTTGCTGAGAAAGACCAAGAATACCAATATATCCTATGGAGAGATGATCCAAAATTGCCGATCAGTGAGTTTAAGTTAACAACCGTAACTTATGGCACCTCGGCAGCACCTTTCTTAGCAGTCCGATGTCTACGAGAGTTGGCAGATCGCTTTTGCCAAGAGGATACCGTCTTAGCAGTAACAATAAGAGACGACTTTTATATGGATGACCTCATAACTGGTGGAGACACAGTCAACGAGTGCTATGAACTTCAAAGGAAATTGAGACAAGTGATGGAGAAGGCCGGCATGCATCTGCGAAAATGGGTTGCAAATGACGAACGTATTTTAGCCGACATTCAGGACGACGGTGCTACGGAGAAAATCTGCATTGAGGAGAATGAATCGATCAAAACCTTAGGACTCCAATGGGATCCGAAGAAGGATACATTTACGTTTTCGGCAGAAAAACCAACGCTAACACGCATAACAAAGCGGTTAGTGTTATCACAGTTGTCCAGAATTTTCGACCCACTAGGATGGTTGGCACCTGTAACGATTCAAGGCAAATGTTTCATTCAGGAACTGTGGAAGTTACCGATGACTTGGGACGTTGAATTGGAATCCAACTTAGCAAACTGGTGGATGGAATATGCTAAAGGCCTATCAGATTTAGAAGAAATTAGCATTTCACGCTGGACTGGATGCTCCAAAGGTATTATGGAGCTACATGGATTCTGCGATGCATCAGAGAAAGCATATGCAGCGGCTGTGTATACAAAAGTAGGCGGCAGAGTCACCTTACTAGCAGCAAAAAGCAAAGTTAATCCTATAAAAAACAGGAAAACAATTCCAAAGTTGGAATTATGTGCTGCGCATTTACTAGCTAAGTTATTAGCGAAAGTGCAGACTATATGGAGCAACAAGATTACAACGCATGCATGGAGTGATTCGCAAATTACTATTGCTTGGATACAGAACAAGCGCAGCAAAGATAAGTTCGTCAGAACTAGAGCGGAAGAAATCTATAAACTAATTCCCAATGTCAAATGGAATTACGTTAAATCGGAAGAAAATCCAGCAGACGTGGCTTCAAGAGGGATATCACCGCAAGCTCTTAAAATCTGTGAAATTTGGTGGAGAGGGCCGAATTGGCTATCTATAGATGCACAACACTGGCCCACTCAAAAAGAATCGGAAATTGTTGATATTGATAAAATCCGAATATCTGCAAAACCATCTTTTATCGAAGTATTCATCGATCTTAGAGTAATGGCGTATGTATTACGCTTCATAACAAAGCTGAGAGGAAAATCGCAACAGCCGTCACATCTTACGGTGGAGGAATTAAACAAACATCCAATTATACTGGATAAGTCACATCTGACTTTGTTAATTGTAAAGGATTCTCATAAAGAAACTCTGCACGGCGGAATTAACATTATGAGAACTTATATTCAGAGGGAGTTCTGGATATTTGGCATACAAAATTCCTTAAAGAAATATTTAAGGGAATGTATTGTATGCATACGATACAAGCAAGAGATGTCCAGTCAACTGATGGGAAATTTACCTGTTTATCGAGTAACGGCTGATTACTCGTTTCAAAATACTGGAATCGACTACGCCGGAACGTTCCAGATTCGCTGCTCAAAGGGAAGAGGTCAAAAAACTTATAAAGGATACATTTGTGTATTTGTTTGTATGGCAACAAAAGCGATACATCTGGAAGCTGTTAGCGACCTTTCATCAGACAAATTCCTGGAGGCTCTTCGACGGTTCTTTGCAAGACGAGGCAAGAGTGAGAACATATACTCAGATAATGGAACAAACTTCGTAGGAGCTTCATGAGTGTTGGACAAAGAATTTGTAGCTGCCATTAAAAACAATAATGAGTTAGCACCTACACTAGAAAAAGAAGGCATCAAGTGGCACTTTATTCCCCCGGGAAGCCCCCACATGGGAGGTTTATGGGAAGCCGGTGTAAAATCAGTGAAGCATCACCTTAAACGAGTTATTGGTGAAAACAGCTTTACATATGAAGAATTTGCATCGCTGCTATGTCAAATCGAAGCAGTGCTAAACTCGCGCCCATTAGTCACTGTAAGGAGCGAAAACGATGGTGAGGACATATTAACGCCGGGTCATTTTCTGGTGGGAAGACCTCTAATTGGAGCTCCTGAACATTTTGACGAAAGTAAGACAATCAGCTCTTTGGATAGATGGAAGCTTATTCAACGCATCAGAGGTGATTTTTGGAAGAAATGGAAAGAGGAGTATCTGGTGTCATTGCAGCGAACCAAATGGCGGCAAGTACAGCCAAATCTGTAGGAGGGACAGCTGGTTCTTATAAAACATGAGAATACTCACCCTGCAAGATGGCCAATGGGAAGAATCATTAGTACGACTAAAGGACAAGATGATAAAGTCCGGGTAGTCACGGTCAAAAAAAACGAGGGGGAAGTAAAAAGATCGCTAAATAAGATCTGTCAACTTCGTGTTAGCGAAGCAAAACCAGCTGGAGCTGCAACGCCATCTATAACGGAGTCAATGCAGCTAGGCAAGGACAAGAAGCTTAGGCAGCGAGTTCCAAAAGACAAAAGGAATGGCACTGGAAGCATAGCTACTGTGCTATGCTGTTTATTGATATTGCAAGCTACAACTGCGACAGAAAAATCGGAACCTCAAAAACAGGCCAAAGAACTTGAGAAAATTTACGACATCGACGCAAAAGCTGCAGTTATGGTGAACAAAATTGGTAAAATTGAAGTCGCTTCATCCAGTTGGCAATTATTGTTTTATTATGACATTCAAGCCTATTTTGATGTCATAAAACAATCAGAGGACTTCCTGGAAAAATCCCGCTTGGTTTGCAAAAAAATGGGAGACTTCAAGGACTACTGCGATTTCGTCGGCACGACAATACGGACCAAAATTGACAACATAAAAGAAAAAGACAAAATACTACAAAATACTAAAAACATCTAATGGAATATGTTGACAATCAGACCTCGGTCATCAATGCCACGGAAGAATTAGTAAGAGCAACTACGATAGAAGCAAACCGGAATTTGGGAAAACTGACCCAACAAGTCAATATTATTGCAGAAACCATGAAGGAGCACTTTATGGTATATAAGGAGTCAATTAAATTCCTTATGTTATCGGGAAACGGATCTCTTTGAAGTAATCCCTGAAGCACTTGATTGTCAACAACACTAATGAACTGCAAAATCTTCAAATGCGCATCAAGACTCTGAAAAATAACAAAGTACACATTGATGACTTGATTTTCCACACGGCAAGCGGACACTCGGCCCTAGCGTTGACAACGATTATTATAATTATAATGGTCATTTATACAACTACTGGCCGTACATTTCTCCCCCCCGGAGAATGTCTAAACATGTGTTTAGACATGATAAGTAGACAATCTATAAATATGTTCTATTTAAGGGCTGTAATAAACATGTCACGGGACAGCATAAGTGGCAACTACAGATAAGTACGGTTGCAGTGGTCTATTGCCGAAGTGTCAAGAGATATGATCGCGCGGAAGGTGACTAGCGCGGTCATAGGCCACAAACATAGATTTAAGATAAACCTCAGCTGCATTGACCAACGCAGACTGCAGCGCCTTACAAGCGCTGCATTATATAATTAGATGATAAGAACCTATGTAAGAATGAATAAAAGGCGATGCCCTCGCAGTAGAGAGTCAGTTAGATTCAAACACCCGAATTGAACTCATTAAGTGTACGCATTAGTTTATAGTGTGAACAGTAAGAGTAAGAGTAAGAGTAAGAGTAAGAGTAAGAGTAAGAGTAAGAGTAAGAGTAAGAGTAAGAGTAAGAGTAAGAGTAAGAGTAAGAGTAAGAGTAAGAGTAAGAGTAAGAGTAAGAGTAAGAGTAAGAGTAAGAGTAAGAGTAAGAGTAAGAGTAAGAGTAAGAGTAAGAGTAAGAGTAAGAGTACGCGTCGCGTCGCGTCCGCGTCGCGTAGAGTCCGCGTCGTCCGCGTCGTCGCGTCCGCGTCCGCGTCGCGTCCGCGTCCGCGTCCGCGTCCGCGTCCGCGTCCGCGTCCGCGTCCGCGTCCGCGTCCGCGTCCGCGTCGCGTCCGCGTCCGCGTCCGCGTCCGCGTCCGCGTCCGCGTCCGCGTCCGCGTCCGCGTCCGCGTCCGCGTCCGCGTCCGCGTCCGCGTCCGCGTCCGTCGCGTCCGCGTCCGCGTCCGCGTCCGCGTCCGCGTCCGCGTCCGCGTCCGCGTCCGCGTCCGCGTCAGAGTAAGAGTAAGAGTAAGAGTAAGAGTAAGAGTAAGAGTAAGAGTAAGAGTAAGAGTAAGAGTAAGAGTAAGAGTAAGAGTAAGAGTAAGAGTAAGAGTAAGAGTAAGAGTAAGAGTAAGAGTAAGAGTAAGAGTAAGAGTAAGAGTAAGAGTAAGAGTAAGAGTAAGAGTAAGAGTAAGAGTAAGAGTAAGAGTAAGAGTAAGAGTAAGAGTAAGAGTAAGAGTAAGAGTAAGAGTAAGAGTAAGAGTAAGAGTAAGAGTAAGAGTAAGAGTAAGAGTAAGAGTAAGAGTAAGAGTAAGAGTAAGAGTAAGAGTAAGAGTAAGAGTAAGAGTAAGAGTAAGAGTAAGAGTAAGAGTAAGAGTAAGAGTAAGAGTAAGAGTAAGAGTAAGAGTAAGAGTAAGAGTAAGAGTAAGAGTAAGAGTAAGAGAAGAGTAAGAGTAGAGTAAGAGTAAGAGTAAGAGTAAGCGTAAGAGTAAGAGTAAGAGTAAGAGTAAGAGTAAGAGTAAGAGTAAGAGTAAGAGTAAGAGTAAGAGTAAGAGTAAGAGTAAGAGTAAGAGTAAGAGTAAGAGTAAGAGTAAGAGTAAGAGTAAGAGTAAGACTAAGAGTAAGAGTAAGAGTAAGAGCTAAGCTTTTGATGCAGTACATGGATTGGCGCATCCCAGCGGCCGTACAACTGCAAAGTTACTTAAGCAGCGGTTTGTCTGCCCAGGAATTAACCGTGATGTCACCCTCTGGTCCCGACAATGCGTTCCTTGCCAGCGGGCCAAAATCCATCGCCACACACGCAGCCCGGTGGAGAAGATCGATGTTCCTGACAATCGTTTCGAGCACATTCACGTCGATCTGATTGAGCTTCCCACTATCCGTAATTTACGCTACTGTCTTACTGCAGCTATTCCACTATCCAACATCACCGCGGAGACTGTCGCAAGAGCTCTATATACACAGTGGATCTGCATGTTTGGCTGCCCAATCACTATAACAACGGACCAGGGAACTCAATTCGAAACCTCATTGTTTGCTGAGCTGGCTAAACTAATTGAAACTGAAAGGATACGTACAACCGCATATCACCCTCAGTCAAACGGCATCGTGGAGAGATGGCTGCGCTCGGCGTTTAAGGCGGACCTCCAGTCATCGCCAGCCGAAATGCTTTTTTGCACCACTATTCGTATCCCCAACGAATTTTTTGAGTGGCACACTCCAACCGCCTTCAGCAAGGATTACCGACTCACCGACCAACTACGTCAACATATCAGGGCAGCCCGACCTACTCCTGCAGCGCATCACGCTAAACCACCAGTTTTCATTTGTAAGGACCTGAGAACTTGGACACACGTCTTCAAGCGAGTGGCATCTGTTAAAAAATCACTCGAGCCGCCTTACACGGGGCCTCATCGGGTAATACGCCGGGTTGATGACAAGTTCTACATCATCAGCATTCATGGACAAGAGAAGGCCATATCAGTCGACCCCTTCAAGCCTGCCTTCTTAGCTGAAGCTGACGGTTGCGAAGACCACCACGAGGATCCACCGCCTGACCAACAGATTTCGCAGCCACCTACGCCAACGGGCCCTGCACCTGCAGCTCCAGAATTTATACCGTTACCTTCACCGTTACCTGGCGAAGGCACTGGAGAGGGAGTAGATGTGGCGCCCAGACTAAAGCCCAGTCTGGCAACACGGCGTAAGCAAGTACTAACGCCAAGACCTTTCCTGGAGGACGATATCTTCTGATATCGTCAGACTGGTCACTCTCGACTTCAGCCTTGCCGCGCAACAAGCTTACGGCATCAAATTAACTTTCCATTGTATCTCCTAATTAAATAAAGCGGTAACTACAGAATTTACTGTATTGGTGACCCCGCAATAAACAAAATGCTGAATACCGGAGATTCTGCGCCTGCACCGCCAACTTCGCCTGACTCTGGTGAAATTCAACGCGGAAATAGCGCAGGCACCGTTATCCCCGTCGTCGAGTCGGTTGGCGCCATCAAGCTAACGCCATTTTGGAAGCAAAATGCACGGTTATGGTTTGTCGAAGCGCAATTTCAATGCAGCCGCATTTCTTCAGATAACACGCGCTACTATTATTTAATCAGTGCTTTGGATGCTGATATAATGATTGAAGTATCTGATGTTCTGGCGCAACCCGCGAAAGTCAACAAATACGAGCACAT
Source organism: Drosophila erecta (assembly GCF_003286155.1). Lineage (NCBI taxonomy): Eukaryota > Metazoa > Arthropoda > Insecta > Diptera > Drosophilidae > Drosophila > Drosophila erecta. The sequence goes on along the minus strand of NW_020825221.1, from coordinate 936,854 downwards.
GAAGGAGATAATCATCAAGCGATTTACGGAATCACCGGACAGACAGTTGCAGCGCGCTTTACTGGAGCTTGACCTTGGGGACAAGAAGCCCTCGCAGCTCCTTCGGCACATGACAACCCTAGCTGATGGTCGCGCGTCTGCAGACGCCTTGCGAGTCCGGGACTTGAAGCTCCTACACTCAGCAACTTTGGAAGAGCGAACTGCACTCGCTGACGATCTCATGGAAGAGGAATCGGGTTCTTTCGTCATGGTTGCTGGGTCCTCCTCGGCACAATTCAGAGGCAACACCCGCAAATACGCGCCGGCAGCTGGCTCAAGTATCGTGGACGTCTAGAAACGCGAAATCGCTGCCATCAAGGCCTCTTTAACTCTTCTGCAGAACATGCAGCCTCCCAGCCATTCTCGCCCAGCCGATCGCAACAAGCAGCAACTCCGAGCACCACGTGTCTGCTTTTATCACTCCAAATTCGGACGTAATGCACGAAAATGCTCCTCGCCCTGTGCCTGGGTGTCACAGCAGGAAAACTAAAGAAGCTGTCATCTGTTCAGGTGACTGGTGACAGCAGATCTCCAAGCACTCGCCTCTCAAAGAAATACCGACTTCACATAATCGATCGTAATTCTAACGTAATACCTGTTTCGATAATCAAGGGAATACATCGTCGCAAAGACGACTTCAAACTCTACGCGGCCAATACTTCAATAATCGATACCTACGGCACGCTAAATCTATCTTTTGGTCTCAACCTACGGCGTAAGTTCACCGTTGCGAACGTCCAATCAGCAATCATCGGAGCAGATTTCCTCACGCACCACGGCCTCATCCTCGACCTCAAGGGTAAACGCCTTATAGATCCCTCAAAAGCTGTTTCGACCAAAGGAGAAGTTGCAGAAGCAAAGCTCTACAACGTTTCTACAATCAGCGTGCAAAGTTCCAGTGGAATAGATCGCCCGTACTCCAATCTTCTTAGTCGCTTTGTGCAGATCACACGTCCTAATGTGCCTTTAGCAACCCGCATTACATTCAAACAACTGGCCCACCTGTTTTCGACAGGCCAAGACGGTTTACAGGCGAAAAATTAAAAGCGGCACGCCGGGATTTCGATCTCATACTGAAGCAAGGAATGATTCGTCCCTCCAGCAGCCAATAGGCCAGTCGTATTCATTTGGTCCCCAAGAAGAGCAACGAATGGCGCACTACTGGTGATTATCGCAAACTTAATGCTTCCACTATTTTAATCGCTACCCGATTCCCCATGGGGAAGACAATCTTCAACGTCTGCATGGATGCTCGGTTTTCTCCATAATCGATTTGGTGCGTGCCTACCACCAGATCCCAGTCGCGCCAGATGATATTCCGAAAACAGCCGTCACTACACCGTTCGGCCTTTTCGAGTTCGTCGGCATGCCACCCGGACTGCGCAATGCAGCGCAAACCTTCCAGCGCCACATGGACAACCTGCTTCGTGGCATTCTTAGGGTGCTATATGGACGACATCATCGTGTTCTCCACAACGCATGAGAAGCATTTGAGGCGCCTCCAGACAATCTTTGAGATTTTGCAGAGGAACCACCTCCAAATTAACCCTCAAAAGTGCCAATTTGGTAAAAGTGAGGTAATTTTCTTAGGGTTCCAAGTCAACGCGAGCGAATTCAAGCCCCCTGTTGAGCGCACGCAAGTAATCAACAATTTTCACAAGCCTCAAACTATCATGAAATTGCGCAGGTTTTTGGGAATGGTCAACTATTACCGACACCTCACACACGCAGCTCAGGCTCAAATCCCGCTCACAGACTACCAAAAAGGCGCAACCAAAAATTACAAGCGCGAAATAGCCTGGGCCGGACCTGCGGAGAATGCATTCCAGGCCTGCAAGCAAGGAATTTTACGTGCCGTGTGCTCTTCGTTCCTTTCCTCATCGGCTCACCGCGCCCTTAAAACGGACGCCTTCGATACAGCAATCGGTGCTGCTCTCGAACAACTAGTCGGCAACGTTTGGCGTCCCATCGGGTTTTTCTCGCGGAAACTATCTCCGGCAGAGCAAGGCTACAGCACGTATGATCGCGAGCTCCTGGCTATTTTCGCTGCTATCATCCATTTCAAGCACATTCTAGAGGGTCGTCCATTCATCATCCAAACCGACCATAAACCACTACAATACGCTTTCAGGCAGAAAGCAAGCAAAGCATCGCCTCGAAAACTCCGCCAATTGGATTTTATCTCCCAATTCTCAACGGAGATAGTGTACAATCCCGGGGAAAACAACGCAGTGGCAGACGTCCTCTCATGCATCAACACCATAAGCATGCCGTCTAGCTGCTCAAGCGATATTCGAGGCCCAAAAAACCGACGATGAAATGGCTGAGCTTCCTCGAACCACATCCCTTGTTCTACAAGTTAGGAACATCGACAACCTTAACATCTGTGACATCTCGGATGGACGCGAGCCATATTTAGTCAAAAGTCTGAGACGCCAAGCTTTTGATGCAGTACATGGATTGGCGCATCCCAGCGGCCGTACAACTGCAAAGTTACTTAAGCAGCGGTTTGTCTGGCCAGGAATTAACCGTGATGTCACCCTCTGGTCCCGACAATGCGTTCCTTGCCAGCGGGCCAAAATCCATCGCCACACACGCAGCCCGGTGGAGAAGATCGATGTTCCTGACAATCGTTTCGAGCACATTCACGTCGATCTGATTGAGCTTCCCACTATCCGTAATTTACGCTACTGTCTTACTGCAGCTATTCCACTATCCAACATCACCGCGGAGACTGTCGCAAGAGCTCTATATACACAGTGGATCTGCATGTTTGGCTGCACACTCACTATAACAACGGACCAGGGAACTCAATTCGAAACCTCATTGTTTGCTGAGCTGGCTAAACTAATTGAAGCCGAAAGGATACGTACAACCGCATATCACCCTCAGTCAAACGGCATCGTGGAGAGATGGCTGCGCTCGGCGTTTAAGGCGGACCTCCAGTCATCGCCAGCCGAAATGCTTTTTTGCACCACTATTCGTATCCCCAACGAATTTTTTGAGTGGCACACTCCAACCGCCTTCAGCAAGGATTACCGACTCACCGACCAACTACGTCAACATATCAGGGCAGCCCGACCTACTCCTGCAGCGCATCACGCTAAACCACCAGTTTTCATTTGTAAGGACCTGAGAACTTGGACACACGTCTTCAAGCGAGTGGCATCTGTTAAAAAATCACTCGAGCCGCCTTACACGGGGCCTCATCGGGTAATACGCCGGGTTGATGACAAGTTCTACATCATCAGCATTCATGGACAAGAGAAGGCCATATCAGTCGACCCCTTCAAGCCTGCCTTCTTAGCTGAAGCTGACGGTTGCGAAGACCACCACGAGGATCCACCGCCTGACCAACAGATTTCGCAGCCACCTACGCCAACGGGCCCTGCACCTGCAGCTCCAGAATTTATACCGTTACCTTCACCACCTGGCGAAGGCACTGGAGAGGGAGTAGATGTGGCGCCCAGACTAAAGCCCAGTCTGGCAACACGGCGTAAGCAAGTACTAACGCCAAGACCTTTCCTGGAGGACGATATCTTCTGATATCGTCAGACTGGTCACTCTCGACTTCAGCCTTGCCGCGCAACAAGCTTACGGCATCAAATTAACTTTCCATTGTATCTCCTAATTAAATAAAGCGGTAACTACAGAATTTACTGTATTGGTGACCCCGCAATAAACAAAATGCTGAATACCGGAGATTCTGCGCCTGCACCGCCAACTTCGCCTGACTCTGGTGAAATTCAACGCGGAAATAGCGCAGGCACCGTTATCCCTGTCGTCGAGTCGGTTGGCGCCATCAAGCTAACGCCATTTTGGAAGCAAAATGCACGGTTATGGTTTGTCGAAGCGCAATTTCAATGCAGCCGCATTTCTTCAGATAACACGCGCTACTATTATTTAATCAGTGCTTTGGATGCTGATATAATGATTGAAGTATCTGATGTTCTGGCGCAACCCGCGAAAGTCAACAAATACGAGCACATGAAGGAGATAATCATCAAGCGATTTACGGAATCACCGGACAGACAGTTGCAGCGCGCTTTACTGGAGCTTGACCTTGGGGACAAGAAGCCCTCGCAGCTCCTTCGGCACATGACAACCCTTGCTGATGGTCGCGCGTCTGCAGACGCCTTGCGAGTCCGGGACTTGAAGCTCCTACACTCAGCAACTTTGGAAGAGCGAACTGCACTCGCTGACGATCTCATGGAAGAGGAATCGGGTTCTTTCGTCATGGTTGCTGGGTCCTCCTCGGCACAATTCAGAGGCAACACCCGCAAATACGCGCCGGCAGCTGGCTCAAGTATCGTGGACGTCTAGAAACGCGAAATCGCTGCCATCAAGGCCTCTTTAACTCTTCTGCAGAACATGCAGCCTCCCAGCCATTCTCGCCCAGCCGATCGCAACAAGCAGCAACTCCGAGCACCACGTGTCTGCTTTTATCACTCCAAATTCGGACGTAATGCACGAAAATGCTCCTCGCCCTGTGCCTGGGTGTCACAGCAGGAAAACTAAAGAAGCTGTCATCTGTTCAGGTGACTGGTGACAGCAGATCTCCAAGCACTCGCCTCTCAAAGAAATACCGACTTCACATAATCGATCGTAATTCTAACGTAATACCTGTTTCGATAATCAAGGGAATACATCGTCGCAAAGACGACTTCAAACTCTACGCGGCCAATACGTCAATAATCGATACCTACGGCACGCTAAATCTATCTTTTGGTCTCAACCTACGGCGTAAGTTCACCGTTGCGAACGTCCAATCAGCAATCATCGGAGCAGATTTCCTCACGCACCACGGCCTCATCCTCGACCTCAAGGGTAAACGCCTTATAGATCCCTCAAAAGCTGTTTCGACCAAAGGAGAAGTTGCAGAAGCAAAGCTCTACAACGTTTCTACAATCAGCGTGCAAAGTTCCAGTGGAATAGATCGCCCGTACTCCAATCTTCTTAGTCGCTTTGTGCAGATCACACGTCCTAATGTGCCTTTAGCAACCCGCATTACATTCAAACAACTGGCCCACCTGTTTTCGACAGGCCAAGACGGTTTACAGGCGAAAAATTAAAAGCGGCACGCCGGGATTTCGATCTCATACTGAAGCAAGGAATGATTCGTCCCTCCAGCAGCCAATAGGCCAGTCGTATTCATTTGGTCCCCAAGAAGAGCAACGAATGGCGCACTACTGGTGATTATCGCAAACTTAATGCTTCCACTATTTTAATCGCTACCCGATTCCCCATGGGGAAGACAATCTTCAACGTCTGCATGGATGCTCGGTTTTCTCCATAATCGATTTGGTGCGTGCCTACCACCAGATCCCAGTCGCGCCAGATGATATTCCGAAAACAGCCGTCACTACACCGTTCGGCCTTTTCGAGTTCGTCGGCATGCCACCCGGACTGCGCAATGCAGCGCAAACCTTCCAGCGCCACATGGACAACCTGCTTCGTGGCATTCTTAGGGTGCTATATGGACGACATCATCGTGTTCTCCACAACGCATGAGAAGCATTTGAGGCGCCTCCAGACAATCTTTGAGATTTTGCAGAGGAACCACCTCCAAATTAACCCTCAAAAGTGCCAATTTGGTAAAAGTGAGGTAATTTTCTTAGGGTTCCAAGTCAACGCGAGCGAATTCAAGCCCCCTGTTGAGCGCACGCAAGTAATCAACAATTTTCACAAGCCTCAAACCATCATGAAATTGCGCAGGTTTTTGGGAATGGTCAACTATTACCGACACCTCACACACGCAGCTCAGGCTCAAATCCCGCTCACAGACTACCAAAAAGGCGCAACCAAAAATTACAAGCGCGAAATAGCCTGGGCCGGACCTGCGGAGAATGCATTCCAGGCCTGCAAGCAAGGAATTTTACGTGCCGTGTGCTCTTCGTTCCTTTCCTCATCGGCTCACCGCGCCCTTAAAACGGACGCCTTCGATACAGCAATCGGTGCTGCTCTCGAACAACTAGTCGGCAACGTTTGGCGTCCCATCGGGTTTTTCTCGCGGAAACTATCTCCGGCAGAGCAAGGCTACAGCACGTATGATCGCGAGCTCCTGGCTATTTTCGCTGCTATCATCCATTTCAAGCACATTCTAGAGGGTCGTCCATTCATCATCCAAACCGACCATAAACCACTACAATACGCTTTCAGGCAGAAAGCAAGCAAAGCATCGCCTCGAAAACTCCGCCAATTGGATTTTATCTCCCAATTCTCAACGGAGATAGTGTACAATCCCGGGGAAAACAACGCAGTGGAAGACGTCCTCTCATGCATCAACACCATAAGCATGCCGTCTAGCTGCTCAAGCGATATTCGAGGCCCAAAAAACCGACGATGAAATGGCTGAGCTTCCTCGAACCACATCCCTTGTTCTACAAGTTAGGAACATCGACAACCTTAACATCTGTGACATCTCGGATGGACGCGAGCCATATTTACTCAAAAGTCTGAGACGCCAAGCTTTTGATGCAGTACATGGATTGGCGCATCCCAGCGGCCGTACAACTGCAAAGTTACTTAAGCAGCGGTTTGTCTGACCAGGAATTAACCGTGATGTCACCCTCTGGTCCCGACAATGCGTTCCTTGCCAGCGGGCCAAAATCCATCGCCACACACGCAGCCCGGTGGAGAAGATCGATGTTCCTGACAATCGTTTCGAGCACATTCACGTCGATCTGATTGAGCTTCCCACTATCCGTAATTTACGCTACTGTCTTACTGCAGCTATTCCACTATCCAACATCACCGCGGAGACTGTCGCAAGAGCTCTATATACACAGTGGATCTGCATGTTTGGCTGCACACTCACTATAACAACGGACCAGGGAACTCAATTCGAATCCTCATTGTTTGCTGAGCTGGCTAAACTAATTGAAGCCGAAAGGATACGTACAACCGCATATCACCCTCAGTCAAACGGCATCGTGGAGAGATGACACCGTACCCTCAAGGCCGCCCTGATGTGTAAGTCTCACTTAGCATGGCCGGATATCCTGCCTACAGTTCTGTTGGGGCTGCGCTCGGCGTTTAAGGCGGACCTCGAGTCATCGCCAGCCGAAATGCTTTTCTGCACCACTATTCATATCCCCAACGAATTTTTTGAGTCGCACACTCCAACCGCCTTCAGCAAGGATTACCGACTCACCGACCAACTACGTCAACATATCAGGGCAGCCCGACCTACTCCTGCAGCGCATCACTCTAAACCACCTGTTTTCATTTGTAAGGACCTGAGAACTTGTACACACGTCTTCAAGCGAGTGGCATCTGTTAAAAGACCACTCGAGCCGCCTTACACGGGACCTCATCGGGTAATACGCTGGGTTCATAACAAGTTCTACATTATCAGCATTCATGAACAAGAGAAGGCCATATCAGTCGACCCCTTCAAGCCTGCCTTCTTAGCTGAAGCTGACGCTTGCGAAAACCACCACGAGGATCCACCGCCTGACCAACAGATTTCGCAGCCACCTACGCCAACGGGCCCTGCACCTGCAGCTCCAGAATTTATACCGTTACCTTCACCGTTACCTGGCGAAGGCACTGGAGAGGGAGTAGATGTGTCTCAACTTCAGCCTTGCCGCGCAACAAGCTTACGGAATCAAATTAACTTTCCATTGTATCTCTTCATTAAATAAAGCGGTAACTACATAAGTTACTATAGATGTATGTGTCATTCTTACTTGCAGTGTCATCGCTTGATGAACAATAGCAACAGCAAGAAATGAAAGTCTGTGCTCTGCGTAGCCGTAGTGGTAGTAACATAATGAGAAGGGGACAAAATACACTTGGAAGTGCTCTCGTGTGTTTGGTTTTTTTGAATCTGTTTGTTTTTTTTTTGGCATACTTAAGTGAATTAAAATAAATAATTTTTACGATTTTTAAAGTATTATTAATATTATTGTTGTAAACGAAAAGGATAAAAGCTGGTTGCGTTAGAGTTTATACTAGACTGTATGACCAAAGACACTAGAATAATAAGATGCGTAACGGCCATACATTGGTTTTTCCCTCTGCAGCCACTTTTTTGGTGGCGGCAATAATTGCTCTCTTCCCGCTCGCGTAAAATTGAGAGCATAAAAATATAAAAATAGAATTCACTTGCTTGTGTGAGTGAAAACAGTAAACAAAAAAAAAAAAGTGTGCATGTGTTCGTAGTTGTGCTAGAAGACGATTTTCGGTCCGAAATCAATTTTGATCTAAGAAACGAATTTGATAAATGTTTTGGTCAATTTCGGTGTAATATGATCTAATAAAATATTATTTAAAAATTGAAGCCGTGATTAATTTTTTTTTAAGAAGTTATTTTAATATTTGTTAGTTAAAATCGCCGCTCGAATTAGCTACCGTTTACAACTGAACTTTACATATAAACTTTTATTGAATATAAATACGGATATACATATGAATTATTAAAATTTGGAAAAATAATAGCAAATAATAGCTCTGTCTATTTGTCAAAATGCAACCTGTTAATTGCAAAATTTAATTCTTCAGGCAGGACCAGCGTACCTAAGAATCCCTAATCTCAAATATATTTTCCACGTCGCGAGCTGAATATTCTAACGACATATATTCTAGTATAAAGTAATCTTTGAAATTAATTAGGTATTATTATGTACACTTGTTCACCTGTTATATTATGATTTATTTAAATAATTATTATATTAAAAGAATGCAAAATTTGAGTTTTTACTTGGTGGCAATCGAGTACAAATACTATAGATTGAAAGTCCATAAACTTCTCAAGTGAAGGGCATATGTCAAATTTACAATATATGAGCATAAGTGTGCACACATACAGTGCTCGGCTGTCGCTGTATGCGTACAAGAGCGCTGCTGGTTCTAGAGCGCTCTCTCTCTGGCTCATGAGAAAAATTCTAGCTCTAGAGCCAGCACGAAAAAATCGTGTGCAAAAAAATCTTATGGCGTTACGCATCTTATTATTCCAGTGCCTTTGGTATGACCACTTCTGTAATAATTATTTACGAAATAAGCAAAAGTGAGTACATCCAAATCACTTCTGATGTGGTGTGCTGGATTAAGACATATTGGGTCTTCGCTAGTTGACACATCAGTATTTTATATTAATTGAAGATTGATTCCACATTATGGTATTTATTATTAAGCGGTCGCATGATATTTATGTAGATTAAGTGGTTCATAGATTTTGAAATTTAGTATTTGTGGTTCTTTACATCGGTGAGTTATTTTACTTTCTTTTTAGTAATATTATTTAATTAAATTTTTGTTAGAGTGAAAAATCTTAGCAACTTAAAGCATTATTATGCCAGAAGGTACATATGTATATCTTTATTATGTATGTATATATCTTCGGTAAGCCAATGCGCTTCCCTTCAGTTCCCTTCATTGCCGATTCACTGGCTTATCATTACTGGTTATGAATCTCGTGTGCCTTATCACCGCTCAATTCGTATGAAAACTAGCGATGATTTTAAAATTGGCATGTCCTAGGAAATCATTGCTATGAAAAAAATTACAATAACCGCTATAACAGCGCAAAATCATTTCCTTTAATGTGCATTTTAACGGTCAAATCATACCTTGATTTATTGCTCTTTTACCGCAATTTAACTACTAAATCCCCCCACACATTTCCAGTACGTTTTCATCGCTCTTTTAGTCGTTTTTCATGTCCTCATTTCATCAACATTATGTTATCCATATATTATTACTTAAAATTAATTTTTTTTTTCAAATTGTCTTATATAAATTATGCATTTAAATAAAAAAAAATCCAGAGTCTTCAGCGTCTTGTTGTCTTAAGGGGTTTGGGCTAGCTTCGTTTCAATTGCGTTGGAAAATGGGACATGTTCAATTAACCTAAAAATAAAAAATATTAGTGTGGTGTATAAAAATATCTTAAAACAATTTACCTTAAATGTTAGTTGTATTAGTTGTTGTTTATAAAATGAATCCATTAACTGGAATATTTAATGAATTAAAATCGAAAATAATTAAAAATTAATTTTAAATAATTTACTTACCATTAACATTAAAAAAAATCGCGTCTGCTTCTCACAAAAATCTGAGCGCAAGTGAATCCGTTAATTTATTTCGTTCTCTTATTATTCCCTTTTGCTCGCCCCCGTCCCTTTTACCTACATAATTTATCTTTGGGTGTCACAAATTTAAGAGTGTCGGCTGCAGTTTGTTTTAAATGGAGAAGTGATGAATTTGCTTCAAATTTCATCATTATGGTTATCATTTACTTAATCATTGCATTTTCATCGCTTTAATCTATTAATTAATGCGCGCGAGATAGTCCGGAGAGCATCGACATTGCAGTCGAAGCATTTGGCTCTGCTGGAGTGGCCATGATTTTGTGATGTTTTTCGGTAGCGATTGTGGAACTGCAGGGTTATATTACTAAAGCAAATTAATACATATGTACATGCATAAGCATGTCTTGAGAAACATTAAATTGTGATATTTCGCAGTATTAAAAAACTACACCTGAATTAGCAGAAGTTATTAATGAAGAACTTACTCTTAGTGATAATTTTAATAAATAAAAACAATACAAATTAATTTATGTATTATTCATCAAACTACATTTACTGTTTCATTTTAAATTTAACTAAGTTTGTTCTAATAACTTTTAATTTATTTTATTATTTTTGTAAGCAATAGAAAACAAAAATTCAAAATAAAAAAATAATACAGAAGTACAAGAAGTACCCTATAAGTAATGGCCATAGAATTCTTTTAATTCATTGGTAATTGGTAAATACAAGTTGGTCGCTTCTTGAATGTCTCACTTGCTGAGCAAAAGCAACAGCGACCAAAATCAAAATTAGAAAACGTAGGAAGCAAAAAAACAAACTGCGTCTTTTGATTTTCTCAAAAGCGTAAGCAGAAGCAAAATCATATTAAATGTAACCGCAGTTTTTTAACCGCTGGTATTTAGTGTCAAGATGAAAAATAAAGTTCCAAGTAAATAACTAACGCTTCTTTTATTTTAAAAGTTGCAGCTGATTGTTTTGTTTTTATAGGATCTATGCAATGATTTTTCAAACTTCATCTAGATTGTATGTACATACATATATGTAGTGGTGGACCAAAGTCTTTTCATTTGGAAATTTACCAGTCCCAAGTTATGATATATTATATTGTTTGTTTTTAAGTCAACATATCAAGATTAACTTACAAAGCTATGAACAACTGATAAAGGGCACTGACAAAAGTGTAAATGTTTATTCAAAAGTATGTTTGTACAAATATGAATTTTTTCTAGCAATTTGATGTAACTTTGATAATTTTGAGTAGTTCGTACAGATTTTGAGTTGACTATTGAAATGTCAGGAAATAAATGGCATATTGACATACATACATATAAAACATTGATATAATCATTTGTACATGTGTACATACGTATAAATTTATTCTTTTGTTTTTAGTAAATCAGCACCGATGATGCTGACTCCGTTTTTAGAAGGTGTAATGTTATCGCGGTGGAAGCTGCTATGGTCTTCACATAACCAAATCTTGAGGAATCAATTTATAAATTATAAGTCGGTGTCTACATTTAAGGATATTCATAGACTCGATACCAAGAAACCCAAATTATCTCCCAAACAATTTGGTTGCATGCCACATGTAACTAATAAAAGGAAATACAAGTATGAAGAAGGAAAGATCTATCATGGCTTCCAATGTGAACGTGTGGAACACATTTCTGAATTTGAAGTTACGTCCTATACTTTCCGTTATGAGCGCACGGGTACAGAATTATGGCATATCGACCGAAATGATTCAAACAACGTGTTTTCAATTAATTTTCGAACCACGCCTTTTGATTCTACTGGTCTACCACATATTTTAGAGCATTTATCGTTATGCGGTTCACAAAAATATCCTGTCAGGGATCCCTTCTTCAAAATGCTTAACCGTTCGGTAGCGACGTTTATGAATGCAATGACTGGTCCAGATTATACTATTTATCCTTTTTCGACGATGAATGAGATTGATTTTAGGAATTTGCAACGTATTTATTTAGATGCCGTATTCAGGTAAGATATAAATAGATCACGATATTTCGTAATAATATCTCCTTTTCTAGGCCAAACCTGGCGTATTTAGATTTTCTACAAGAGGGCTGGAGGCTAGAAAACAAAGATATATTCGATCAACATTCAAAGCTTATAATCAAAGGAGTTGTTTATAACGAAATGAAAGGTGCGTTTTCTGAGAACGCGCAGATATTTAGTCAGAGCCTACTCAATAATATTTTTCCTGATCATACATATGGATATGTGTCTGGCGGAAATCCATTGGAAATACCCAAGTTATCACACAAGGATCTAGTTGAATTCCACAAAAAATATTATCACCCAAGTAATGCTCGCATATATTCCTATGGATTACATGATCCAAATAAAACGCTTGCACTTCTCGATAAGGAGTATTTATCAGATCAAATCTGGGTTGATAACTCTTACAGTTTAATACGTAATCAAGAACGTTGGACTCAGCCTCGTTTTGTACACATATCCAGTAGACTAGATAACATGGGTGCGACAATTGATCGACAGAACCAAATTGCTATTGCAATGTTGATGTGTGATGCCACAAACATCCAAGAAAGTTTTGAATTACACGTCCTATCTGAAATACTAATTCGTGGGCCTAATTCTCCTTTTTACAAAAACCTTATAGAGCCAAATTTTTCGGGTGGGTATAATCAAACCACTGGATATTCTTCGGATACTAAGGACACAACTTTTGTCATTGGATTACAAGACCTTCGAGTTGAGGACTTCAAAAAATGCATCGAAATTTTTGACAAAACTATAATTAATTCTATGAATGGTGGGTTTGATTCCCAGCATGTTGAAAGCGTTCTGCACAATCTTGAGTTGTCTTTGAAACACCAGAGTCCCCAATTCGGAAATACTTTGCTTTTCAATTCCACAGTTTTATGGAATCATGATGGCGATGTAGTCAGCAACCTCCGTGTATCGGATATGGTATCGCGTCTGCGAAGAAGCATAAGCGAAAATAAAAATTATTTCCAAGAAAAAATAAATAAATATTTCGCAAATAACAATCATAGACTAACATTGACTATGTCACCTGATGAGACATATGAGGATAAATTCAAACAGGCCGAGTTAGAGTTGGTAGAGCAAAAAGTAAAACTTCTTGATGAATCTGACAAAAAAAAAATATATGAGAGTGGATTGATCTTGGATTCATATCAAAAGGCTAAGTCAAATACTGATTTATTGCCTTGTCTGACAATGAATGATGTAAGAGATCCACCAAAATGGCCTAAATATTACATACAAAATGTTCAAAATGTTCGGACCCAGATTTGCAAGGTTCCGACCAATGAAATTACTTATTTTAAGTGCATGTTCAATATAACAGGACTTAGCCATGAAGAAATTCAACTTATGCCCCTATTATGCAATGTTATTACTACCATGGGCACCACTAACTATAATTATCGGGAGTTCGATAAGCGTATCCTCTTAAAAACCGGTGGTATTGATTTTAAGTTACATTTAATTGAAGATGTAAAGGATTCCAAAAGTTACAGTGTAAGCGTTATGATGAACACACATGCACTCAATAACAATGTTCCGGACATGTTTGGCTTGTGCCAAGAGTTGTTTAAAAATGTTAAATTTGATGACTCGGAGCGTCTTAAAATGCTAATAGAAAATTATATATCATATATATCTGTAGGAGTGGCAAGTTCTGGTCATTTGTATGCTATGTTGGGAGCAACTTCGCAAGTGTGTGATGCTGGTAAACTCAAGTCCCTACTCTATGGGGTAGATCACATAGACTTTATGAAAAATTTCATACAATCAACTAGCATAATTGAAATTTGTGATAAATTGTCAGCTATTGTAACAAAAGTTTTTAACAAAAATAATATGCGCGGGGCCATTAACACCACAGAATCTTATATGCCATTGGCTGTAAATAGTTACGAAAATTTTTTGGAGAGCCTGTCAGCATTTGAGAAAACAAAAACAAGTCGTAATATTCATTTTTTTGACCCTAGCTGTGAACATTACGTGATGAACATACCAGTAAATTACTGTGCTAAAGCTTTGTTCACAGTCCCATATCTCCACCAAGACCATCCAACACTGCGAGTTCTAGCAAAATTGGTATCAGCCAAATATCTGTTGCCTGTGATTCGCGAGCAGAATGGGGCTTACGGAGCTGGAGCAAAAATCAGCACAGACGGAATTTTCAGTTTTTATAGCTATCGAGACCCACATTCAACTAAAACCCTTAACGCTTTCGATGAAACTTATGAATGGTTAAGGAAGAAAAATGTAATTGATCAACAATCTCTTTTTGAGGCAAAGCTTGGTGTGTTGCAGCAATTAGATTCCCCAATAGCACCTGGAAATATTGGCATTGATTATTTCCTGTATGAAGTTTCACAAGAGGACTTTGAGAAGTATCGTTCCCGAATGCTTTCTGTTACTATTGATGACCTGCAAGGTGCGATAGAAAATTACTTTGGAAAAGAGTCAATGCATTATGGAAAATGTATTTTGGGTCCAGTCAATAAAAATTTGGAGTTTGAAACTAGCCAAAAATGGATAATAAATTATTAACTAATTGTAAATATTATAAGAAGTAATATATTCAAAAATTAAAATTATTTTATTGGTTTATTTCTTTTATATACGACCAAAGGTATACATCCGAAATTATATTGTCAAGATTTTTGAAAATTAAAACTTAGTTACTATAATAATTTGTCTTGCTATTAGGTTAGATAAACGCTACACTTAATGTAAATTTTTTTTTGGAAATTAATATTATTATTAATAACAAGTTTATTACATGATAAAATTACATTGATGACATTCAAAAAATAGTTTGATGCACGTATTACGAAGTCACAAAAAGAAAACCCCTGCAGGACTCGATGATGTAGCCCCTCAAATTTCGATAAAAACCCGTAAAAAGGTATACTGGATTCGTTGAAAATTTCATCTTTTTCATCTCAACCAATTAATTTTTGTGTGACCCATTTTTTTATAAATGAAATAAAAGTGAGTGCTTTGTTTAAAAGGAGTAATTTCGCAGGTGTTGTCAATCACGCTACTCCAAGGCCAGTTGCCTTAACATATGACGTTATTAGCTTTCCCTTTTTTGACACTCCCATCAAATGATAGGGTCAATTTCAAAATTGTAAACTAAATATTTCGATTTTATGTCTGCAATAATTATATCATTTTAATTTTTAGCTGGATTTGGAATTACTCTAAACAAGTGGGAAGGGCGCCTACCAAATAAGGGGATTTTAACATTCAAAATTGCCTTATTATCTACAAAAATTCCCTTAGCTGTTAATAACGTATAAACTTCCCTTAATTCCGTTCCTGTTCTTTTTCCTGGTAATACTAAAGTTTCTAGTAATGCATCCTTTATCCGAGATATTTCGGCCTATAATATATATATAGCTTATTCCTCCGGTCCGTCTCCAGACGCTGGGAATGTCTTCTTTCTGAGTCCTGTGTCCGGCTGCTAAGCCAGAGAGGGATGACTTGGGAATGTCTTCCTCCGGAGTCCACGGTGTCCGGCTGCTAAGCCAGAGAGTGATGACTTGGGAATGTCTTCCTCCGGAGTCCACAGTGCGTCCGGCTGCTAAGCCAGAGAGTGATGACTTCTTATGGAGATTAGGATGGAGGGCGTGACTTTGTCCCCTTGGTCGATCGCTGGCCTTTTGGCTCAGCGAGAATGTTCAATATAAATAAGTGCTGGAGTAGCTGTTCTTTATTGTTAAAGTGCTTGCTTAAAACTGAATACAAAGAATCGAAAAAAATATAAATTTACCCTAGCTCCAATGCATCACGCCATAAACCCATGGTCGGCAAGCCGACTCAGCATTTATGCAGCGCAATTCGGTACCCCGGATACTGGATGTCCGATTGCCGCTGCTGACCGTTCTTAGCGCGGAGCGCTGAATTCAGTTGGGGGTATCAGCATTGTTTGTATGCAGCTACTTAGTTGCTATGGCATTATGAACGTAAACTATGTGGCTGCTGACTCAAATATATTGAGCGCTCTATTAGTTGTTAACTACTCCCCCCCTCAGATTATGACCGTCCTCGGTTATATTAAGCTTATCGAGGGTTTTTGTATTTCGACGTAGGCTCGCTTTCTCCTTAATGCCAAAAAAAGGATGAGTGAACCGATCAGACCAACGTTCAGGATTACTCCAGCCATGTTTAGGGAAACCCGCGGCGTCAACCTCGTCCTTGAACCCTTGGTTGTCGTTGTTCATGCGGTGTAGCAAGGGCACGCTCAGTACCGGGTCGTGGCCGACGATGTTCAGTAGTGGTGATCTTGCTACGCCAGGCTGCTAGTCTATTGTTTTTCGGAAATTTACGAACTCCGTTCCGTTGATGGTACGATCAGCTACAGATCGTTCGAAGGCTACCAGATGCGTTCCTTTGATGAGCACCTCTGGGCCGCCATCCGTGCTGACGCGGGCTATTGCCTCGTTAATGATAACGATGCCGCCATCTATAGGCATTACTGCCCTCAGGTGGGTTGAGTATGTCACTGGGCTGTGTTTCCCGCATGGAGCGAGCGGGCGCAGGTTTCGCGTCGAGATCGCTCGCAGAAGGTGTTGTGCGTGGTCTCCATGCACTTGATACCCGAAAAGGTGTCTTCTTCACATTACTTGATTATGTGATACCGGATACACGAGGACTTTTTTACATCTGACCCTGACTCTAGGATGGGCTATGGATATGGATAATGTTATCGGACTGAAGAACCCTAATTTTAGAGACTTCTAATAAACTAACTATTGGGGTGTCTTGTTCAATTAGTGATTTCAGATCGGCATGATCAAGGATAGTGGGATTTACTATGTTAGCTTTAGCCAATGTTACAGTGAGAATTAAATTTTGTATCTCTGTTGTCAGCATTCTATTCCTCGCTAGTAGTGCCTCGTACAGATGCGGGGTGTCAACCAAATCGTTATTTCGGGCTTTAATCATTTTGTTATTGGTGTCGGTCAGCTTGTTTATCTGTTTTTGAGTTTCGGAGATTATGTTAATCTGCCTGGAGTTTGAGTAGCTGAGCTTCTGTCATTCTGATTTTTAGGAAATCTGAGGCGTCAGGAGTTCCCGCAACTACCTTAAGAGCTGTACCCAAGAAGTCTAAACTTCTCGCAATTCGGAATCGCAATTTTTCGAACGTACAACAAGTTTCTAAGATGATCTGTATCAACATGTAATAATTTGCGCATATGCGACTGTGGAAAATATTCGGACAATTTTTCTGTCTCATCTACTAATTCATCTATTAAATTCAGATAGGTTGCTCGAGTGCCTCAGGCCGTCACGATGTTCAAACACCAGTACATCTCCATCTACGACGGGAATGTATTTGGCGTGAGAAAAGTCGGTAATCCGTGCACTTGCCACTGCCAGGGTAATGAGCGTTATGAGGGTGAACCTGCAATCCAAACGTAGAATGAGACCACGGCGTATTTACTTAAATCTGGCTTACTATTAAAGAATATGGTATTATCAAACTAAAAGTGGGAATCTTATTTGATGTTGTCCTTATGGACCACCCTCCCCTTAATAAGAACAGACGTTCCCAGGTCTGCCTGCACTTTTTTTTCTGTGCACAATGGAGTTAGTTTGTTTCCTAACCTTTTATTGTTCTTGACAAAAAACTCGTCTCCTACCTCAAAAACACGGCTTTGCCTAGCTGGGTTGCATCTTTCGATGTTGTTTTGCTGGGCCTTTATCAACCTATCTTTAATGCCTAGGAAGCGATCATCGAAACCCGTGTGGAGGATCTCGACCGGTTTCTCCTGAGTGACAGAATGTAGGGTCTTATTATATTCTATCGCTGCCCTCAAGATTAGTTCTGTCGTATCGCTGATTTTTTTTTGTCTAACTTAAGAATCTGTGGAATCGTTCCACTTGACCGTTTGACAAGCTATGCAGCGGGGCCGCGTTCACAATGTCAATGTGGTACCTGTTTTTAAGTAACGAGGTGATGGTTTCCGGATTGAAGGCGGCTTCATTGTCGCAATATATTGTTCTGATTTTGGGGAACAAATTTACGAGTTGAAGCAGGGGCCCTATGACGTCCATTATTGTTCTGGACAGCATTGGTTGCACTATTGCAAACTTCGAGAACTTGTCAACGCATGTTAAGAATTGCTTCTTATCAGTTGAGAATATATCAATGTGCAACATTTCGCCGGTATAGCTTGGTATGGGTGTTTCCCCGAGCTCCTGTTTCTAAGGGTGCCTGTTATATTTGGCTTTGGTGCATATTTTGCAATTTGCAACCACTTCCCTTGCTAGGCTGCTCATTTTGGGGAAATAGTAATCGCGGAGGACTTGCTTGGTATTCTCCTGAGCCGCCCTGTGTGCACGATTGTGTTCTGTCGTGATAATTTCCAACTGCTCGTTTCTATTGGTAACGTCTATCACAATATTCTTACAGTATGCGTAGCCGGGAAATGAGCAATTAAATAATGTTAAAAACTTGACAGGGTGGGCACATCGCAGTGTATCGCATTTACGACTTCGGGGTTCACGACCTCCTTCAGCATTTCCAAAATGGTGCTTTGGTCGGCGAAATTGATTAAGTAGCGAGTTTTACTACGAAACAACACCCAGCTTCGCTTACGGGTTTCCTGCTGGGCTAAAGCCTGGCTAACAGCGCCAGATATAATTTCCTGTAACTGGGCAGCGTCCATGTCTTTAATGTTATCTGTCGTAGTAGGACGAAAGCCTTCTGATTCTAGATCTCACCCGTCGTTACTATCGTACTCAACCTTGATATCTCTATATGCACCTGCTCAACTCATTGAGCTCCGTTCATATCGAGGGAGCCCCCATACCACAGCCGAACGCAGCAAAGTACCTTGGAGTGCTGCTGGACCGCAGACTCACATTTGCCAAGCATGTGACTGCCATCAGAACACGCTTACGTGCTAAGGTGGCGAAGCACTACTGGCTACTCTGCTCGCGTTGTAAACTGTCACTCTCCAACAAGCTGACAATTTACAAACAGACCATAGCACCAAACTGGAAGTACGGGTGCCAAATCTGGGGCTTGGCATGTGACAGCCAAATCAAAAGGATCCAGGCTATCCAAAATAAGGTCGCAAGACTCATCACCGGCTGCGAGTGGTTTGTGCGAAACACCACCCTGCACAGAAACCTAAACACTCGCGACGGTATTTGACGAGATAAACCAGCACTCGAGTCGATACCATGACAGACTGGAGCGCCACAGAAATCGACTTGCCAGCGCTCTACACAGATCTCGCCCACCAAGGAGGCTCAACAGAAGGCAACCGAGGGATCTCATTTCCCGATCTCATTTGACTAGGGCCAGCAGAAGCTGACCCTTATCATAAATTATTTGTTATCTGTGACTGTTTTGTTATTGTTAAAATTTTGTTAAATTGATAAAGCTATAGTTAGCCGGTGCGCCCAAATGGGCTGAATCAATAGAGAAAAAGGAGGGGTTCCCAGATTTCCCCGTACGCCTCAATAAAGCTTTATGAAAAAAAGAAGAAAAGAAAACACTAGCTCCAATGCTTGACGCCATAAACCCATAGTTGGCAACCCGACTCAGCATTTATGCAGCGCAAATTGGTACCCCGGATACTGGGTGTCCCATTGCCGCTGCTGACCGTATCAGCATTATTTTTATGAAGCTACTTGTTGCTAGGGCATTATGAACGTAAACTATGTGGCTGCTGACTCAAATATATTGAGCGCTCTATTAGTTGTTAACTTATATGTTCAGGTATTACATGTACTTACGCACTTTCCATCGATGTCAGCAGGCGTAATGACTGTTGATGTGTAGCTGTGGGTATTAATATAAGTTGGGAAAATCATATATATATTTCTCAGATCTTCCACAAAGTACACTAAATTAGAATCGTAGTCTTTATAAGTATATATATACATTTTACATTTTGTACACATACATATACATATATATGTCGCAGTTTCGTTGTTATTTGCCATAATGTTAGCGCAGTGAGTTCCGATCGCACTGAAGTCCTACGCACAACTGCCTTGTGTCGCACTCTTCTTTTCCGTGCTTACCATCGAACCACACTCGGCGTCAGCGACAACACGCTGGCGCCGCGCTAAAAGGGTTCTTCCCAAAACTACAAACTACAAGCAACCAATAACTGCGAAAAAAGAGGCTGATACAATATTTCCATTATGATGAAATACACTACCAGAATACCAATACACTAACACATGCAAAATTATGCTCCGACATATACATACAGAGGTGGTCAAAAGTATTTACACAACGTGCTTTTTTTTCAATTGTCAACTTTGATCGCTTATTGCTGCTGCATTTGTATTCAGAAACGAACATAACAGTATTTGTCTTGCTTCTACATCTATACAGAAGCAAACGAAAGAAGAAGTGGAAAAAATAACTGTTCATGGGCTAAAAATAGAAGCATTGAACTGATACATGTCTGTTGTCAGAAGTATTTACACACAATTTTTACAAGTCAAAATTATTTACACACTGCAAATTGAAGGTTAGTCTTTGATTGGCATTGAGTAACTGAAGTTTTAGTTGATGTTGATCGCTTAATTGGAACTTAAACTAACTGTTAACAGTTAAATTAATAGATTAAACTAAGCATTGAGCATCGGGCATATTTATACATATACATATATACATATATTCATATATACATATATACATATATACATATATACATATATACATATATACATATATACATATATACATATATACATATATACATATATACATATATACATATATACATATATACATATATACATATATACATATATACATATATACATATATACATATATACATATATACATATATACATATATACATATATACATATAATACATATATACATATATACATATATACATATATACATATATACATATATACATATATACATATATACATATATACATATATACATATATACATATATACATATATACATATATACATATATACATATATACATATATACTTATATACATATATACATATATACATATATACATATATACATATATACATATATATATATATACATATATACATATATACATATATACAGAGAGACAGAGAGACAGAGAGACAGAGAGACAGAGAGACAGAGAGACAGAGAGACAGAGAGACAGAGAGACAGAGAGACAGAGAGACAGAGAGACAGAGAGACAGAGAGACAGAGAGACAGAGAGACAGAGAGACAGAGAGACAGAGAGACAGAGAGACAGAGAGACAGAGAGACAGAGAGACAGAGAGACAGAGAGACAGAGAGACAGAGAGACAGAGAGACAGAGAGACAGAGAGACAGAGAGACAGAGAGACAGAGAGACAGAGAGACAGAGAGACAGAGAGACAGAGAGACAGAGAGACAGAGAGACAGAGAGACAGAGATACAGAGATGAACAGAGAGACAGAAGACAGAGAGACAGAGAGACAGAGAGACAGAGAGACAGAGAGACAGAGAGACAGAGAGACAGAGATACAGAGATACATATATACATAGAGACATAGTACATATAGACAGATAGACATATAGACTATATACTTATATACATATATACATATATACATATATACATATATACATATATACATATATATATATATACATATATATGCAACCGCGAACTCGTTAACAACAATGGCACTACCACAACAACAAGTGCAACTACTCTCCGAGAATCATCTGAACCAGGCTCTTGGTCAGATTCGACAGGTACCAACATTTACCGGTACGACACTGGAACTGAGCTCGTTCATAAGAAGAATAGAGTTCATACTTCAACTATATCCATCAACTGACGTCCGTCAGTTACACGTCCTCTTCAGTGCAGTCGAAATGCAAATTGGAGGCAACGCCCAACGAGTATCCCAGCTCAGTGCAGCTAATACATGTCCGGAATTGAAGGAAGCCCTAATCGCCGAGTTCAAGACCCAGACACCATTTGAAGAGCTTTTGAGACGACTATATAACACAATTCAATGGATCAGTTCGTAAGTTCATGGAAGAGCTTGAAGCAAAATGCTTTGTAATAACAAATAAGCTAGCTTTAGAAAATAATGATCTACATAATCACATTTATACAAACGCAATGAACAATACAGTAAAAAAGTAATTATTAAAAAACTCCCAGATAGACTCTACATGCAATTAGCCAGATTTATATAGATTCAAAATAGAAATCAAAATTATAATCAAACATCAATTAGCCAAAATAAAAATCAATATATGAACAAAAACAATAACAGCCATGACCAGCCTTTCGAATACCTATTCTAAGAATTTAAACAAAAACTCAACCAAACACAAAATCCTTTAAATTATTCCTCCAACTATCAACAAAATCCAGTTTCTTCATCCGCTCCGAATCCGGCAACAAAAAGGCAAAGACCTAGTACCAGCGGCCATTCAAAAATGGATACGTCCGAAAATTTTCATCTACATGCCTCGGACGAAAAAGAAGACACAATTCCTTCATAAATATTGTTTTAAACAAACACGCTCCGATGTGTTATAGACACTGAGTCTACAATAAACATCATAAGAGCAAACATTTTTAATTTCCCAGTTAAAACTACTAATTTACAAACACACACCATTAACGGTATAATAACCCTAAAGAAAATCATAATTCTAAAACCAAGTAAGCTTTGCCCTACTAAACAAGTTTTTTATATTCATAATTTTTCCGAAAATTACGATATGATATTATATTAGGTACAGGGTTCCTAGAAGACGCCAACGCCCAAATAAACGTTGGCAAAAGAAGTGTAGTTTTAAACAACAACAGTTTCTTAATGGACTATCTACCAGAACGAGAAGGTAGCCTAGAAGACAACCCCGACTATTTGAATGTTTTACAGCCATCATTATCCACTGATGATGAAGCCACAAATTATGCAATAGGAAACGAGATAAGGGAATCAAATGAATTCAGGCTTGACCATCTAAATAAAGAAGAGTCAAGTGCCCTTACTAAAATTCTTCAAGAATACAGAGAAGGTGAAAATTTGACCTTCACAAGTACTGTAAAGCATGTCATCAAAACTAAACATGAAGACCCAATCTATAGGAAACCTTATAAATACCCCCAGGCCTACAACAAAGAAGTCGAGGTACAAATCAAAGAAATGATTCAACAAGGCATTGTTCGAAAATCGAACTCACCCTACTGTTCTACTATCTGGATAATACCGAAAAAACGCGATGCTTCTGGTAAAACAAAGTTCAGGTTAGTAATCGACTATCGCAAACTAAACGAAATTACTATTGATGATAAATACCCAACTCCTGTCATAGATGAAATACTAGATAAGCTAGGTAGGTCTCAATATTTCACTACCATAGATTTAGCAAAAGGTTTTCATCAGATCCAAATGGATGAAAGCTCGATTCAAAAAACAGCTTTTTCCACAAAAAATGGACATTACGAGTACACTCGAATGCCGTTTGGACTGAAGAACGCACCTGCAACATTTCAACGTTGTATTAACAATCTATTAGAAGACCTAATTTACAAAGATTGTTTAGTTTACATGGACGATATAATAGTTTTTTCCACTTCATTGGAAGAACACTTGTTATCTCTACGTAAAGTATTTGCTAAATAACAAGAAGCTAATCTAAAGTTACAACTTGACAAATGTGAATTTATGAAAAGAGAAACAGAGTTCTTAGGACACACTGTAACTACGGAAGGCATAAAGCCCAACCCAAATAAAATAGAAGCCATACAGAAATTCCCATTACCTAAAACTAATAAAGAAATAAAATCATTTTTAGGACTTTGCGGTTTCTACCGTAAATTTATCCCTAACTTTGCAAAAATTGCTAAACCCATAACACAAAAACTAAAAAAAGGGTCCGTTATAAATTCTAAAGATACCGAGATCAGAAGATCAGCCTTCGAAAAATTAAAATTTTTAATTATGTCCGAACCAATATTAATTTACCCAAATTTCGAAAAAACATTCTCATTAACCACAGATGCAAGCAATGCCGCTCTAGGTGCTGTATTATCACAGGATCGTAAACCCGTTTGTTACGCTAGCCGCACTCTCAATAAACATGAACTTAATTATTCAGCAATAGAAAAAGAACTTTTAGCTATTGTCTGGGCCACTAAATACTTCAGGTCCTATCATTTTGGTCGTAAGTTTCAGATCCTTAGTGATCATCAACCTTTACTTTGGTTCGATAATATCAAGGAACCAAACATGAAACTCCAAAGATGGAAAATCAAACTAAATGAGTTTGATTACCATATAAAATATGTACCAGGAAAAGAAAACCATGTCGCCGACGCACTTTCACTTGTAAAAATAGAAAACTTCTACGGCGAATCTCCCACTTCAGCTGCTACCATACATAGTAGCCATTAAGATAACCAAAATTACATTTCCTTTACGGAAAGACCAATAAACTACTATAATAGACAAATAGAATTTGTCAAAGACGACAATAACAATAAAGAAATAAGAAAATATTTTCATAAAACAAAACTAAAAATCCATTATAAAGAAATGACAAGCGCATATGCAAAAGAATTAATAAAAGAATATTTGTGTACAAATAATAGCGTAATTTATTTTCATAATGAAATAGATTTCCTTACATTTCAAAACGCCTTCTTAGAAATTGTCAGTCCGAACAACATAACTAAAGTTATGAGAGCAACCAGTAAATTAATAGATATTGAAACATATTCAGAATTTAAAGAAGTAATAATAAAAACCCACAGAGATCTCTTACATCCAGGTATAGAAAAACAAACCAAAATTTTTAAAGAAAAATATTACTACCCAGACTATCAAAAGTTAATACAGAACATTATCAACGAATGTGAAGTATGTAACGTGTGCAAAACAGAACATAGAGACACTAAATTAAATTACGAGTTAACGCCAGAAGTTTTCAATCCTAGAGAAAATTATGTTATCGATTTTTATTTAATCGATAATAAAACATTCCTGTCATGTATTGACGTTTATTCCAAATATGCCGCCTTAATTGAAGTCAGCTCTAGGGATTGGCTCGAAGCAAAAAGAGCTCTACTTAAAATTTTTAATGAAATGGGAAAACCGTCCGAAATAAAAGCCGATAAAGACTCAGCATTTATGTGTGCTGCATTACATTTATGGCTAAAGTCCGAAAATGTTCACATTAACGTCACAACAAGTAAAAATGGAATTTCTGACATTGAGAGATTTCATAAAACTGTCAACGAAAAGTTAAGAATTATAAGCACTGAGTCCGACCCAGAGAATAAAATAACAAAATTTGAAACCCTACTCTATGCTTATAACCATAAAATTAAACATAATACAACAGGTAAAACACCAGCAGATATTTTTATATATGCAGGAACACCTGCACATGACACCCAGCAAGAGAAAATTAATAAAATAAATAAATTAAACGAAAATAGACATAGTTATGGAGTAGATACCAGATATAGACAAGCACCATTAGTAAAATCAAAGACAACAAACCCATATAAAAAGACAGGAGAAATTACACAGATTGACGAAAAACATTTTGAAGAGAAAAACAGAGGCAGGAAAATAACCCACTATAAATCAAAATATAAAAAGAAAAAGAAAATTAATGAAACTAAATATAACAATAATTCCAGCACAACCCAAAACGACCAATAATTACACATTTTTGATGATCCTTTACTATTTTCTATTACGTTTTATCCAACATGTCCCAGGACAAAATCTTGAAGTTAACCCAATTCAAGCCGAAAATGGCTACCTTATATTTAATACTGGATCAATAAGTTTACCAATCAATTACGAGTATCACTACTTATCTGTAAATATTACAAAAATGGAACAAACATATGATAAATTAGTAAAACAATCAGAAGAATATGAAACTTTATCCCAAGTTCAATATTTAGTAGAGAAATTAAAAAGAGAAATGAATGGCATTAGAATAGCAAAGCCCAGCAAACGCGGCTTAGCTAATTTTATGGGCACAATTTATAAATACCTTTTTGGAACCTTAGATCAAGCAGATAAATAAGAGCTAGAATATAAAATTCAAAATTTGTCCGAAAACAGCGTCCAAGCTAATGAACTCAACGAAGTCATGAAAGCAGTAATTGAAGGCATAAAATTAATAAATTTATTAAGTCCATTACATGAAAGCGATCAAAGATTAAACATTTTATTATTTAATCTACAACAGTTTACTGAGTATGTAGAAGATATTGAACTTGGAATGCAGTTAACAAGACTTGGCATTTTTAATCCTAAATTACTAAACACTAAATTACTAAATTCTAAATTACTAACAAATATAAACTCAGAAAAAATTTTACATATTAAAACTTCCACTTGACTGAAAACGGATACAAATGAAATTCTAATATTTTCCCATATTCCAAAGGAAATAATTAAAACCGCAATCTTTACAATAATTCCATATCCAGATAGTAATCAAAAAATTTTAATAGAAAATTTACAAAATAAATTTTATGTTCAAAATAATCAAACTTATTTGGCATCTTCAAAAACTTTAATAATAAACAAATGCTTAACGGGCATATCAATTAACCAATTTAATACAGAATGCAGATATGTAAAAACTCATAAAGAATTTGAAATCAATTATGTCGAACCTAATATAATATTAACTTGGAACCTACCAAAAACCATACTTAACCAAAATTGCATAAATAGAGATATAATAATAGAGGGAGACAACATAATAAAAGCTTTTAACTGTTCCATACAAATCGAAGACATCTCAATATCAAACACTATGTTAGATTACACACAAACGAATTTAAATTAAAAGCCCTTTCTTATATACAATCTAAAGATATTTTTGAAATCCATAATAAAGCAAATAATAAATTTCAAATAATTACATTTACTATTTTAATAGTTTTAGTTGTCATAATAATATTCTATTATATCTACAAATATAAGAATATACCTAAGAAAATTATAATCAAATTCAAAAGACAAGTACCCACTCCTATTGAAGCAAATATTATAAACAATTATGTAACAGAAATAGAAAATAATGTAAATCCTGTCTTGTATCCTAAATTATCCGCCTGAGGACAGGCTAATTTCTTAAGGATGGGGAAGTAGCATATGTACCATAGTATAACACTTTGTTACACACACACACACCACACACACACAGTACATATGTACCACTTGATCACACCCACCCAATCCATTTACCGCAACACATAAGTCAGATCCCAAGCTCTTGGCGACAATAACAATTTCGGCCGCGTTAACATAAACAATTGATTCATAGACATAAACATCCGCCGATGCCGAAATTCGTTATTCCCACTAAGCAACTAAATAGCTTACGCAGCACAAATCCTGGTAATTTTCCATGCGCAACTCTCTTAAAGAGCGCAACCCATTTGAATAAAGAGGAGAGCCTTCAAGCTGATATAAACAAAGTCGACCAAGGGTTTGCTAAGCGTTCAACTCACACTCCAGATTTAGTTCTAATTCATCCGCTATACCATTAAGACGTGAATTGACTCCGATTCAAAGTTGTATTATTATCTTGAAATAAAAACTTATATTTTTTTCAAAACTTGCAACCGCGAACTCGTTATTATATACATATTATATCATATGTATATCCGTGTTCATGTATGAACACTACTGAATAAACTTCCGTAAATGAACATATGCGATTTCGGCTGTAGCTTCGGGTCGCGATTTTTTTTTATTTTGCTTTGTTCGTCATCGTCGGATGTTTTGATTATGCGAATCTTTTCATTCATTGTTTTATGTAGTCTCTCTATGTCCGCCACACCAGTTCTTGTTGTGTTAAGCTGCAAATCGACTTCCTCACTCTTCAGCCATCGCTGAGGGTCATACTGGAAAATGCGCCACCTCTGTCCGCCATTAATATCTTTGGCTTACCAACCTAGTTGAACATGCGCATAAGCGCATTCTTGCACTATATCCATTCTTTTGTTTTTATTTCTTTTAATATGGCGAAATGTCAAAAAATGTCCATGCAACTTGTTTGGGTGTGGTTTTTTTTGGCATGTCTGTGTTACGGTACTGTTTTTGTAGGATTGCAAATACTGCATTCATTTAATATAGTAAGTCTTTCCGAAAAGTTTAGTTCTGAATTTCTTCTTTCCACCTCTTGCTCATAAGTTGTGATTGGTATTGATTGTATGTCTGGTTTGATTAGAAAATGTCAACTTAACACCCTCGTGGTACTGTATGTCATCGTATTGCTGCAGGAATGCACACAATCTTCCTTTTTCTTCTTTATGTTCCAATATATGTAGGTCTTATTTTAATATGGGTAAATTATTTTTTGGTTGTCTGAAGATGGTGTCAGGTGCCATGCCTTCATTTCGAAAGTGACTCTGTTCTTTTGCTGCTTTGCCGTTGATTAACTCGTATTTGTTATAGTATAGAGTCACCAATTGATCGCGGTATCTTGTTGCTTTAGCCTTTGCCAAAAGGTTTATTCCTAATAGAAGGTCGATGTGTTCAGATAATGGGTGCAATAAAAATTTCGATGGTGTTGGGAACAAAATCTTTGAAGGTATGGTTATACTTTTATTGACAATGAGCAGTCCATTGCTGGTATGAATTGGAATATGGGTATTCTGGATTGGTAAGTCAAGTATGTTTTGTATCAATAAGACATAAGACAATAAGACATTTTAAATTATTTTTCTGTTATTTAATTGTTATAATATATATAAGGTATATAATATAAGGTATAAAATAAATAAAATATATTATTAAGGTTTTCCAAGGCTTGTGGCTGAACATTTTTAGCATGTTCACCTTGGGGTTTTTGGTGGTCATTGTATGTCTCGTCTATATTAATATGCTGTGTCAGTTGTGTTGTTTGTGAACATTGGTTGGTGATCAGCAATGCTGATCCATACTCATTCTAATCTGTCCACTGTTAAATAGTCTTGATCGCTTTATTGGTTGGTTGGGCACATGGAAAGGTGTTGTATAAGTTAACTACAAAATTGCACAACCTAACTTAGCTCGCTACATTGTAATAAAAAGCTGATCTAGCGTCTGGATAACTTCCTCACCAAGGCGCGTGCAACCTAAAATTTTCCTTCCCCTGCCTCTGCAGCGAACACGCCATCCACTGCTGACCATTTGCCAAAACTTCGCACTCAGCAGTTTCTTGTAGCTGCAGCTTTGTCGCCGCTACAACTCAGCTTAGCTTAGGGATAGCATTGATCTAAGTAAGCAGTCACAATCGTACATCTAAATAAAGAACACCGAAATTATTTTGAAGTGTTTAATTTATAAAATAACTGGCGCCCAAACAGGGACCCGCGCGTTAACAGATAACTATCTGACGGCTTCACAGCTTAAAAAAAAAAGTTCGCGTAGTGGCCAAATCGCGGTTAAATTCGAAAAAGTGACTCCGGTACATTAAATTGGCCGCCGTGAATTTGATCGCAGCAATTTTAAATTTAAATATTTAAATTGCCCATCGGCGGATCGCAAGCTTTGTTGACCAGTTCGCAGAGCACTTTCACGGAGTATGGACAACGGAGCCCCAGTAGGACCACCAAAAAGGAACACCTCCTACCAATCAGTACCTCATACCCATAGTATCGTGATTAGTGAATAAGAAAAGAAAAATAAATAGTTAAGTTACCCAAACAAAAATTAAAAATATTAAATAAAATAAAAAATTTAAATAAAAATTTCAAAATCAAATAAAAGCATAATAAATAAAACAAAAATAATAATATGACCATTGCAAATGAAAAGGGGCAGGTCATAGCAGAGGAGCATCGTAATAATCTGGCCGATTTAGACCGAGTGCCAGATATTGTTAAATGCATCTGGGAATTCTCGGGAAATCCCGCTGAATTCAGCTCCTGGAAGGAAGCCATCGATAGGATTTTGGAGAAAAATAGTAGCTATAAAAGAACTCCAAAATATTTTGCTATTCTGCACACAATACGTCTTAAAATAATAGGACACGCTGACAGTGCCCTAGAATCATACAACGTACCCCTTAACTGGGAAGCTATTTCTAGGTGTTTGACCCTACATTTCGCGGACAAACGAGACTTGGGAACATACACTCGAACATCAAATGATTACAATCGTACAAGGAAGCTATCAGTCTGTGGAAGAATTTTACCATGTTGTTTATAAACACCTATCTTTAATTCTGAACAAAACTGGAAAACCAATCATTCCGTACTAACTATGCGACTAGTAGAATTCAAAACAACAATAACCAATTTCGAATCATTGACCAACGACAAACAAACCTAAGACCTACGCCAGCTCCACGTACCATAATGACGTCGAACAATCTACATTATCAGCAACCGCCTCCACGGAACCTACCACAACAAAACCAAATCAATATGCCTAGATACAATAATCCTAATTACGGACAACAACAAGCACCCAATATGTTCGGACAAAATTATAAGCATTTCGGGTACCAATTATCCCCAAGGCACAATCCTAATCTGCAATTTCAGCAAGCTCAATATGTTAATCCGTCGCGCTCAACAGCGCCTAAGCCAATGCCACGACCAGAAACAATGGAAGTGGATCCCAGTATTCAAACTAGAATCGTAAATTATATCAACAGACCACAGTTTAAAATTAGCAAAAGACCACCACAGAGAAACGAAGTGGACAAACGTCAAAGAAATTTTAATATCCAAACAAATAACGACGATCAATCAGTGCAAATGACAGCCGAAGCAATGCTACCATAACTGATTACGAACAAGCAATAGCCGACCATGAAGCACAGGAATGCTATGACCAAACTTTAGAGGACTACATTGATCAATATGACGGGACCGAAGACGAAAATAACTATGACTACTCAGCCTTGAATTTTTTAGAATTAAAGACTCCACACTTCCATATTTTGAATGTAAGGTGAGGAGTGGTCAAATATTAAAAATACTTATTGACACCGGATCAAACAGAAATTACATTAAACCCGACCTAGTAACAAATCCCATACCCAATAAAACCAAGTTTAATGCTGTCACTGTTGGGGGCAGTATCATCATAAAATAGCCAACCTTTTCAATCATCCGGATATAAATATAAAATTTTTTCTACTACCCTCCCTGACATCCTTCGAAGCTATTTTAGGAAATGATAGCCTTAAGGATTTAGGGGCAGAAATAAAAATCAATAAAAACCTAATGACAACCAAATATGGGATTAATGTGTCGATCAAAGAAAAAAAATATAAAGCAGTCAATAGCATTATCCCAAAAACAGACCACTTAACCGATAAACAAAGAAAAGACTGGGGCCAACTAGTAAAAAAGTAACCGACACTATTTGCTAAAACAGACGAAAGACTTACATACACCGCAAATTTCAAGGCAGAAATCAGACACACCAGTGCTTTTCAAATTTTACCAATTCCCTATGCCTCTCAGAGATGAAGTGAACAAACAGGTCAAAGAATTATTGGATGACGGAATAATTCGTCCATCCCGATCACCATACAACTCACCAGTTTGGGTTGTTCCAAAAAAAGCAGACGCATCAGGTGAAAAGAAATATCGTATGGTCATCGATTATAGGAAACTTAACAAGGTAACTATTGTAGTGACCAACTTAACTTTACACTGCAACAACTCTTCAAGACACCCTCGCCCTAAATTATAGCAGCTTTTGTATAAAACAAAAAGCGAGAGAATTGTCTTAGACCAATCAGGACAGAATATGATCGTACGATTATACAGTTAGGGAAAGAAAAGCTATAACAGCGACCACCAGCATGCAGCTTCCCAGAGCTTGAAGCATTATCGGATAAAACTTCGTGGCGAACGCTCACAATTTTTGACGCTGCCCATTTAAACTTCACATACACGTGGAAATATAATTTAGTTATATATATCCAATCTCATAAAAACAAGAGTGGGATATTTCAATAAATTTCCGTGTTCGATTCGTGTGAAAGTAGCAACGAGATTCGACCCCAAGGCGTAAGGAAGGCCAGGCCTATATAGGAGCATTTGGTTGCTCTATAGCCGACTACCCCCCGTCTCGTCGACCCCCGCATCAGCTCATGGTTTAAACCCCGTTCGCTCCAAGAAGAGGCCACGAGGCGACATAACCTTCAGCCAACAAGTTACGCAACCGGCCACCTGCCGAATAATAACTGGGCAATTATATTGGAAGGCTAGAGCTCATCCAGATTATTCAGCTATGCAGAAGTTTAGACGACCGGAGTAGATTTAATTATATTTGAACATCATCATCGTCACGCAGTGAAGATAATCTCCTATGACCAACGGAGGTCTAACTTTGTGATTTCGTTTTATCGCAACGCAGCGTAGCAGCCAGCGGTTTCCTAAGGTCTTATCGCTGCAATACTGCAGTTATATTTCGTGTTTTGTTTTGATTCTTGATTTTCTTTTGTATTGCGATTTATAATGAATTAAATACTCGCAGATTGACGGAACTTTTGGCATTTGAATAGGAATTTAACTTAGAACCTTTAAAGTTTGACATACAGCTCGACAATGTCAACGTGAACTTGGGCCCAACTTTACGCACATCATGGAGTGGATATTTAAGGTCGTGAGTACTACAAACAACAATGATATAAATCTTATTATGAATTACCTATATTAAAATTCTAACAAAATGCCACTCGAACGTCTAAATAAAATAATATCTGCATTTGACTAAAGATTATGTAACTATAATTGCTAATTTTGTATTCAATTACTTATATATATTCGCTTTATACTTTACTTTTATATACTTTATGTTACCCACTGAATATAAACAAAAATGACTATGCGTAGATTAAAATTTGTTAGTTTGTAAAAGAGATTTAATGGAAACGTTTACTAAACTGAATTTATATAAATGGAATTATGATTGAAGATATATTGAAAAATAATGAATTGTGAATAAATAGATTTAATGGTTTGTCGAGTACTTATGTTGAACACTTTCTTAAATATGTGGTAGAGTTATTTTGAACTTGGCCAAGGGACAATGTAAATATTTTAAGTAGCATTGTCATGGTAGGGAGGGTAAAGACTTAGGGAATCATTAACATCCAAAATTCCCAATACTTATCAGAATCTGTAGCTTATCTTCACACGTGTCGGCGTGTATCATTAGTATCAATATAAAGCCATTTCTTTTATTAATCGGTAGTCCACTTTTGGAATATTGTTTATGAGTAAGACGCACTTATTAAAATGTAGTAGCGTTTCGTACTATCCTAAGCTAAAAGAACCCCGACCTACGGCGAGCTAGACCCGAGCATAGCAAGAGTGCGCATCCCTAGCGAAGGAAGTACAAGGTCCTCTTTATTAGTAATTACCACCCACTATTAAAAGACCAACTAGTTAAAAATCTATCGAACTACGTACACTACACTATAGCGGATAAATACCCCTTACCCGATATAAACGAGGTACTGGCCCAACTTGGAAATAACATTTTCTCAGTTTTGGACCTTAAAAGTGTGTTCCATCAAATTCCACTTAAGGAATCTGATATAGAAAAAACAGCCTTCTCCCTAAATAACGGAAAATATGAGCTTTTACGACTCCCATTCGGATTGAAAAATGCGCCTTCAATATTTCAAAGCGCGCTCGATGCTATACTTCATGAACATATTGGTAAAATATGTTACATTTATATTGACGATATTATTATTTTAGTGAAGATAGTGAATCCCACACCCAAAATCTCGAAAAAATATTCAGAACCTTGCAAGAAGCTAACATGAAATGCCAGTTAGACAAATGCGAGTTCTTCAAACCCAGAGTAGAATTCTTGGGGTTTGCCATATCAGACAAAGGCATCGAGACAAATCCGAATAAAGTGTTGGCCATAGCCAATTATCCTCAGCCTAAAACGCTGAAAGAACTACGAGCATTTCTTGGCTTAGCTAGTTATTACAGAAAATTCGTTGAAGATTTCGTTAAGATGGCAAAACCACTTAGCTCCCTTTTAAGAGGAGAAGATGGACGTGTGTCCAAGAGAGAATCTGCAAAGAAATTAATTGACCTTAATCAAGAAGCGTTAGAGGCGTTTAACAAACTAAAGAACGCACTTGTATCTAAAGAACTAATACTACAGTACCCTGACTATAATAAAGAATTTCAGCTAACCACGGACGCATCCAATTACGCATCAGGAGCGGTTTTATCACAGAATGACAAGCCAATCGCTTTCTTGTCCAGATCACTTTCAACTACAGAAGAGAATTACGCAACAAACGAGAAAGAAATGCTAGCGAAAATATAGGCATTAAAAAAATTCAAAAATTACCTAAATTAAGCAAAGGTGAAAATTTGCACTGACCACGAGCCCTTAACGAATACTCTTAGTAACTGGAATGGAAACGGTAGAGTAAAAAGGTGGAAAAACTATCTAGAAGAATACAATCATGAATTACTTTACAGACCCGGTAAAGAAAATGTTGTAGCCGACATGTAAACATCGATCGCCTGCTTCAAGCGGTCCAGTTGTTCGCAGTAGATGGTAGAATTAAGCGTCTGGCCATATGGGAGCAGCTCTTAGTGGATGATTCCCTTCCAATCCCACCAAACACACAGCAAAACCTTCCTGGCCGTCAATCCCGGCTTGGCCACTGTTTGGTACGATTCACCGGCCTTCGACCACGACCGTTTTCGCTTGATATCCATTTATGTGATCCATTTTTCGTCGCCAGTCACCATCCGCTTCAAGAATGGGTCGAGTTCGTTCCGTTTCAGCAGCATATCGCAGGCGTTGATTCGGTCCAGAAGGTTTTTTTGCGTCAAATCATGCGGCACCCAAACATCAAGCTTTTTTTGTATCCAGCCTTCTGCAGATGGTTTAAAATGGTTTGGTGACTAACTCCCATCTCCTGGGCGATGTCACGAGATGCCACATGCCGGTCTAACTCGATGTATTCCATGATTTGATCGGTATTTGTCGTCACAGGTCTTCCGCCGGCTGGCTTATCCATGGTGTCGTTCTCACCGGCTCTGAATCGTCGAAACCATTCCTCCGCGGTTCGAAGTGATAGAGTACCATCCCCCGAAACACCATTAATCTCACGGAACGTTTCTCTAGCGGATTTGCCTTTAACGAAGGAAAACTTTAAAATAGCGGGAATATCGGCGTTATTGAACTCCATGTTTACACGTCTATAACTGTTGAACGCAATATCCTAATCATGCATAGCGTCGTTTTGTAGGTTATGTCAAGACCTTTCAAATTATGTATAGCATTGCCAGATACGAGCTCTGTACATAGCCGCGAAGTTCAAAAGACAAAAAGGCGGAAGGGAGATATTTGCCAAACTAATATGTAGTTGTTTTCTTTTATTCTTTTTTTCATTTCAATTTTTATAATTTTATGTATTTTTTTCTTTATTTATTTTAATGCTAGATGTATTTGTATTTTTATTGATAAATTCTGTTTCGATAATTAAAGGCATTGTAAACTAATTTGAATTTTCTTTGGAACCAACGGAAAACTGCAGTGTTAGCATCTTGAGACCAGCAACAATGTTAAATTGGGTGTTCTTTTTTTCTTTGGTTTTCAATTTATTTTGATTATCATGAATAAAATATTTTTAGTCGATCTGTATGCACTGTTTTTATTTTTATACGTACCGTCTGTCCGTCCGTATGAACATCGAGATCTCAGGAACTATAAAAGCTAGAATGTTGAGATGTTGGCATGTTGGCATGCAAAATCCAGAGACATAGATACAGTGCAAGTTTCTTAAATTTTGTTTATTCGCCCGCAAACCGCACAAAACTCCCTTTGCACAAAAACTTTTGAAAAATGTTTTGATATATATTATGTATTTTAATTTTTTTATTAATGTTGTAAATGCTAAAAAATTTGCTAAAAAACTTTTTGACACCCCCACTTTAAGACCCACACTTATGAAAAATGTTTTGATATTTCTTCATGTTTTTATTAGGCTTGTAAATTTCTATCGATTTGCTATAAAACTTTTTGCCACGGCCACAAACCGCCCAAAACTGTCACGCCCACACTTTTAAAGAATTACTAAGTTTTTTTTTTTTAATTTTATTTTTTTCCCCCAATTTTTACCGATATTGTTGAAATTTCTCGTTCACACTTCTACTAACTGAGTAAAGGGTATCTGATAGTCGGGAAACTCGACTACAGCATTCTCTCTTGTTGTTGTTTGATATTATTATTATAAATCGATCTTCTATGCTTCTTGGGTCCGGTATATTTAAATTCTAACTTATGTCCTACTTCACTCACTCGAGGTTGGTTGCGATAAAAAATCGTCTCCATCTAAAAAAAAGTTTCGATTAAACTGGATTAACTGGATACTCAAGTCCTATAATGACCTGAAAACACTATTTTCATCATTTGAGGTATTGGCGTTCCCGGACATCTCAAAACATTTTCATTTAACTACTGACGCGTCGATTTACGCCATTGGAGCGTAAATGAGAATTAGAAGCCTCCAATTAGAAGCCAACAAAGACCGACCAGCTGCGTACATCTCCCGTTCGTTAAATGAAACATATGAAAGTTACGCAACAAACGAAAAAGAAATGCTCGCGATAGTATGGGCTTTAGACAACCTCCGATCATACTTGTATGGCGCAGCAACTATCAAAATCTACACCGATCATCAGCCCTTAACGTTCGCATTAGGAAACAAAAACTTTAACGCTAAACTAAAACGTTGGAAATCCCTTATACAATTAATAAAGGAGGAATAAACTGTATGCTATTTTATAAGCCTGGCAAATCGAATGTAGAGGCCGACACACTTTCACGAGTCGCAACGTACGTCAATCGCCTCCGAGTCTGATTCCATAGCCACCGTACATAGTGCCCTTAAGGATTCCTCACATTTAATACCCTACGTTGAAACCCCAATTAATGTTTACCGTAACCAAATCACTTTTTCGGCAAACTCAGTAGCTTATACTTGTGAAACTTGTGGTTATGTATGCTACACGATGTCCATTGAGCACGATATACAATCCAAATTTCTAAATTTTCTCACTAAATATCTAAAGCCGTCGGTAGTAAGCGGGATACAAATTCCTGAATCCTATCTTCAATCCCTTCAAACCTGTTGCCTGCCAAATTTTAAACAATATAAGATTCGCATTACACAACGGCTAGTAACAAACCTCACCGATGAGGAAGATATCGATAGAGAACATCGCAGAGCTCAAAGAAACCCCAAAGAAGTTCGCATCCAGAAGTATTATTTCCCAAGGATGGTCTACATCATTCGTACCCAACCATCTTCCTGCGCTACCTGTAAATTACACAAGTACGATAGACACTCAATAAAAACCTGCGTTGCAGTCGACCCCTATTCCAAATTATCCCTACGCAATATTACACATCGATGTCTTCAAACTGCAAGAGAACATTTACCTAAGCCAAACTTTTCCCCTTACAACTGAAATCCGCAGTTCACTGCTGGACATTACTGGACGCTGTAGTGCGTAGTGCACTAGACGCACTATAGATATTTTCTTTGACCATACCTCTAGAATAAACTATCAGGGCTTGGCCCATTTCAGAGAGCAGACCCTGGAAGACATCCGAGGTCTTACCGAACATAAATAAAATCTCACCTATGATAAGGGAAACGAAATAGGAGCGATCCTATTTCTTACCAGCAGGGTAAAGAAAAAAAAAACCAAGGATTGAGGATGAAGAGGTTCAAAAGGACAGAAGAGTTACGGTTAAAACGAGTTTGGGGAAAAGTCCCATCTAAAGCTGTTGAGTACTGTTGAGTTCTCGCCTTGCAAACCCACTTCCATCATCTAATTTGTCCTTGTATTAAAAGAAATAAAAAAAAATGCTTTAATGTCATAACTCCTTCAAAAACAATGAAACCCAAACGGAGGGAAATGTGTCACAAACTTGTGAGCTCGTGAAAAGTTACAAAAAAAAAGTTCAGCTCCAGTTATGTCCAAAAAATAAATTACAAAATCCAAAATTCATCGCCGTAATTTTCCTCGCGAGAGTTCGAAAAAAACAAAAACAGTCTTTTTCTAGCAAAGTTTCGAACACAGAAGTCAAGCCGAATTCTGTCGTGGCTCTGCCGCTGCCTATTTCCGCAGTTCAAGAAATATATACAGTGGTGGACACTAATTTAGCACACTATGCATGGTCGATTTTCTTTTCTTATTTTCTCAGTTGTTAAAATGATTAGATCAGTAATATTTTATTGTGCGGTTAGGTTACTAAGTAGAGAATAAGTACCGTAATTTTCACCTCTCTATCTTTTGTATTCTTTCCTTGCCATTCGATTTTATTCAGACACCCCCAAAATTGACTGGACACGAATTTAGCACACTTGAGCACTTTGATCGTTACAACTTACAGTTGTTGGAAGCATGCGTATTTTTTTGATCTTAAATTAATTAATTGTTCTTTATTACTTCGGTATATAGAAAAAACTTCGGTTTAAAATGGCTAAAGGTCGCTGGTGTACTGACGCACAGCGAGATGTCATCCAAATCATGAAATCGGCGGGAAAATCGATTTCAT
The DNA here is from genome assembly GCF_003286155.1 of Drosophila erecta. NCBI lineage: Eukaryota > Metazoa > Arthropoda > Insecta > Diptera > Drosophilidae > Drosophila > Drosophila erecta. The sequence continues at coordinate 898,205 of NW_020825221.1, read as the reverse complement.
ATGTTTCAAGGGATCTTGGCTGCTCTCGAAAAATGGTTTATAACGTTTTGAAACATATTGAAAACAATAGTAATGCAAAAAGGCAAAAACAAATACGCCAACCCCGTAAAACCACAGCCTGGCAGGACAGTCTCATTCAAAAGCGTCCAGAGCTGATCGATCCCTTTATAAGTTCAAGGGCGATTAGAAATGAAATTTCATTAACCCAAGGAGTAAATGTGTCTTCCAGGACGATAAGGAGACGTTTTAATGAAAAAAAATCTACGTGATGTATAGCACAACAAAAATATATATAGCACAAGAAAAATATAAAGGCAAGAATTAAATTCGCCAAGGAGCATATGATCAAGTCTCTGATTTTTTGAAAAAATGTGCTTTGGAGCGATGAATCCAAGATTTGTCAACTTGGATCTGACGGAAAAAAGTATGTTTGGCGTCCTCCAAACATGCAACACAATCCACGATACACCATAAAAGACGGTCAAGCATGGTGGAGGAAGTGTAATGTTGTGGGCAGCATTTTCTTGGCATGGTGTGGGTGAAGTACACAAGATGGATCAACGGATGGAACAACAAGTCTATACAAAAATAATCTCTGATGCTATGATCCTCTATGCGGATGATAATTTACCGTTACAGTGGCGTTTTATTCACGATAACGATCCCAAGCATACTTCACGACTAGTGAAGAGTTGCCTTCAGGATAGCATTATTGACGTTATGAAGGGGCCAGCTCAGTCCCCCGATCTCAATCCTATTCAGAATTTTCGGGTGGATGTTCAGAAGCAGATTGGACTTGTAACACCCAGCAATTTAAATGAACTAAAGAGCACAATAAAAAATGCTTGGTCTGCAATACCGCAGAAGGGATGCGCAGCTTTGGTGGAGAGTTTGCCACATAGACTTCTTTAAGTATATAAGCATAAAGGATATCCAACATAATATTAAAAGTTAAAAAAAAAAAAAAATGTTTACTGTATAAAAATACACTGTTTTGTCAAGTGTGCTAAATTCGTGTCCATCCAATTTTGGGTGTGTCTGGATAAAAACGAATGGCAAAGAAAGAATACAAAAGCTAGAGAGGTGAAAATAACGGTACTTATTCTCTACTTAGTAACCTACCCGCACAATAAAATATTACTGATCTAATCATTTTAACAACTGAGAAAATAAGAAAAGAAAATCGACCATGCATAGTGAGCTACCGTCTTCGCTGCATTTCAACATACCAATATAACATGTAAGTGAGATCTTTATTTTCAATTTACTTCTTTTAACTTGTTAACGTCAAAAAAAAAACACATAATAAATAACGAAATAAATCAAATAAAAAAAAGATTGATTGCAATTAAAAGTTCAAGTATAGTGATTTTCATTTACAAATTGTTTAAAAAAAATGAAGAAGGAAAATTAAAGTCTTTCCTAAAAAGTAGTTCTTTCTCATACAAATTATAAAGTAAAAAAATCCGATGTGTAGAAACAGTAATGAAAACAACAACAGTGACGAGGACTTAATACAGAGCTATAAAGACATAAGAAATAATAACCAACAAGGGGGTTACATTGACGGTACTGAGACCGACGAAGATATAGAATTAAAAAACTTAATAGACGGCTTTACAGACAAAGTAAAAATGGTTAACGATCAAGAATTTCCAAATCAACACCAGGACCTTCACCAAGAGGCAATACCAACACAGGAAACCTCAGGTACCATGAGTAATAAAGATGTAATTAGACTCATGGAAGCGGCCGTAAATGGCGCACTAGAGCACCAACAAAGAATATTTTCATAAAAGCCTAAAGAGGTTGAAAATAGGCAAAGAATAAATGAGGGTGGACCCGTAGTAGTATTCGAGCAAATACCATACAACGCAGCTATCCCATGTAATGAACCACTAGAAGTCCATACGGCAAACAAGATGAGTAGTCGCATGGCGAACCGCAGCAGCTAATGGTTACTATGCGTCAAGGAGAACTTCCCCTAATGACTTCTTATAATGAGATTGAGAAAGAGCTAACTCTTATTATTAGTAAGACTTTGTTGTCTTATGACACAGGTACTGCCGCTATCTTAAATAATAGATCACGGCAGGACGCTTTGAACGCTTTTGTGGCCGGGTTAAAAAAATCAGTCCGACACGTAGTTCTCTCAGCTGCGCCCAAAGATTTGCCATCAGCATTAGCCGTGGCTCAACGGGCAGAGTCATGCAATGAACGAGCCTGGTTCGTTGCAAGCTTTAATAAGAATTTAGAAGAAAAATCGTTCAATTCGGAGAACCGTCGCCAGGGTAACCGTTTTCATAACAACCCACAACTCCCAGGGTGCTCTCCAGAGAAACCAAAACTATAATGCACCGGGCACTAGTATTCAAGCTAAGGGTCCTCAATTTTCTAAAAACCAAGGACGTAAAAGCCAAACGCAACAGAACAAAGAATCAAATAATCCTCGGAAAGGCTATACGCAAAACCTAGGTCCTGAACCAATGGAAGTCGACCCCACAAGAGCAGTCAAATGACCAGGAGTATAGGGTAAAGTCATCCTACGAAGCAGCGGAAATCGAGGCAGATAACACGTCCGATTCCGAATCATGTAATTTTTTAGGGGCACGTCCCTGCTCCCATACATAATTCGTACGATTGCCGGGCGGGAAATTAGGTTACTGTTGGATACAGGAGCCTCCAAAAATTACATAAAACCTCTAACAGAATAAAACATTTCAAACCGGTGGAAACAACATTCGAAGTCACATCAATCCATGGTCATACAAAAATAGAACAAAAGTGTCTGATCCATCTAATCAATGTTAAGTCATACTTCTTCTTGTTAAACAACCTGAACGGATTTGACGGAATTGTTGAACTAGATGTGTTAAAAAGGGTCAACGCAAAAATTGATCTAACAAAAAACATCATCGAGCATGATCATGGTACGGAGCAAATTTTTTACTCAAAATGCAGAAATGTAAACTTTATTAACATCGATGACGCGGACGTGCCAAACGCCGTCAACGAAGATTTCAAAAAGATGATCAAAAACAGATCAAAAGCCTTTGCGGACCCAAACGAGTCCCTCCCCTTTAATATAAATACGGTCGCCACGATCCGCACTGACGGGGAAACCGTATATTCAAAACTTTACCCATATCCGATGGGTGTAGCCGATTTCGTCAATACGGAGGTTAAACAACTTCTAGCAGACGGAATAATAAGGCCATCCCGGTCGCCTTACAATAACCCAATTTGGGTTGTTGATAAGAAAGGTTTTGACGAAGAAGGTCATAGGAAGAAACGTCTCGTTATTGACTTCAGGAAACTGAATCAGAAAACAATTGACGACAAGTATCCTATACCATCCATAACGACCATACTGTCGAACATTGGAAAAGCTCAGTACTTCACGACTCTTGATCTGAAGTCGGGCTTTCATCAAATTGAGCTCGCGGAGCGCGATCGAGAAAAGACAGCTTTTTCGGTCAACAACGGGAAGTATGAATTCTGCAGACTTCCCTTTGGTTTAAAAAATGTGTTCTGAGAGAACACATCGGTAAAACTTGTCTACGTCGATGACGTAATCATTTTCTCCCAAACAATAGAGAGTCATGTCAACGATATAAACACGGTTCTTAAAACTTTGTGGGATGCAGGCATGAGAGTTTCTGTAGAAAAATCTAAGTTCTTTAAAGAGAACGTAGAATATTTGGGATTCATAGTGTCCCGCGGGGGGAATTAAAACTTTACCTGAAAAGGTTAAGGCTATAAAAGAACCCCCATCCACATTGTTCAGTCTCAGGTCATTTCTGGGATTGACCAGTTATTATAGATGTTTCATAAAAGGGTTTGCTAGCATCGCAAGACCTCTGACGAATATTCTAAAAGGTGACAACGGAAAAATTGGTGCAAACCACTCAAAGAAACTCAAACTGGAACTGACAACGAGCAGCGAAAATCATTCGAAAAACTAAGAAACATCCTAGAGACTGAGGATGTCATGTTGGCATACCCAGATTTCACTCAGCCACTGACGCCTCTGGAAGCGGTCTAGGGGCTGTTCTTTCACAGAAAGGTCGTCCGATCACCATGATTTCTCGCACGTTACGCGGAACCGAGATTTCAATGGCAACAAATGAACGAGAACTACTAGCAATAGTATGGGCACTTCAAAATCTCAGAAACTATTTATATGACGTAAAGAAGTTAAACATATTCACCGACCATCAAACACTGACCGGTTCAATGTCGGATAAAAATCCGAGTCCCAGGCTCAAAGGGTGGAAAGCGTTTGTTGATAAACATAACGCACAAATGTTCTACAAGCCGGAAAAAGAAAACCACGTAGCCGACGCCTTGTCGCGACAAAACGTAAATGCTTTAGATAATGAGACACACTACATCGCTACTATCCACAGCGATGACCTACACTGTAGAGTCAACAGAAAAACCTGTAAACTGTTTTAGGAACCAAATAGGGATTGAACAGGCGGATTTCCCGTCTATAAAGTCAATCATCCTTTTTAAATCAAAAACGCGTCACATTGTGCGATTTACAGACCGCACAACATTGCTTCGTAAAAATAGATGTCGTCAATGCAATCCACTTCGAGCTACCTATACTCGCCTTCATTCAGCACGATTTAATCGTCGCTCTCCCTCGACGACATTTAGACATTGTTAGAGCTTGGTCATCGATATAACAAACAGTACCGAACAAAGGGAAATTATGACCACAGAACACAATAGAGCCCATAGAGCAGGACAGGAAAACGTAAAACAGGTCCTTCGTAACTACTTTTTTCCCAAAATGAGCCAGCTAGCGGCAGAAATCACCGCAAATTGCAGAACGTGTTCCAAAGCAAAATACAATCGTCATCCAATACAACAAACCATAGCGGAAACTCCAATTCCCGGTTATACTGGGGAAATTATCCACATAAATATATTTTCAACTGATCAAAAGCATTTTCTAACTTGTATCGACCAGTTTTCAAAATTCGCTAGTCATACCAATCGATTCAAGACTAATCGTAGATATCAAAGCTAAATCTATAAATCTGTTCCCCAAAATAAAAACAGTTTACTGCGACAATGAAAGGTCTATCAACTCACAATCCATACGAACCATCCAAGAAAATAGGTATGGTATACAGGTCTCAAATGCGCCCCGTTGCACAGCACATCTAATGGCCAAGTTGAGAGATTTCATAGCACCCTAGCGGAAATCGCACGGTGCATCAAGATAGATCAAGGCATAACAGAGGCGACCGACCTTATTCTATTCGCATCAATAGAATATAACAAAACCGTCCACTCGGTTACAAATAAAAAGCCTCATGAAATAGTTCACGTTATTCCACCAGATCTTGCGGGCACAATAAGAGACAAAATCAAAGAGACTCAAGAGAAAACACTTATGTACTCAAATGCACACAAAAGCTATAAGCAGTACCAAGTAGGCGAAAAAGTCTGGTTAAAAACCAACAGACACCTGGGTACCAAATTAACGCCACTCTGTTCAAAAGAGGTCATTGAGGCTGATCTGGGCACGACAGTGCTTATTAAAGGGAGGGTGGTCCATAAGGACAACCTTTATATTTTTTATAAATTCTTTCATATTATCACCTTTTTTACTTTAGGAAACTTTTTAGGTTAGGAAACTTGCTGCTCCCGTTAGTCCTACTGACAACTCCCCCCTGGACCATAAAACTAAACGAATACTCACACGCTAACCACATACCAATAATGGACGGAGACGTTACTTTATGGGACGAGTACAGTTACATGGGACATACAACGAACGTTACATCGTACGAGACTTACGCGGACGAGACGAAACACGCGATGGACTTCTTCGTGAAGGAGCACATGAGACGGGTACTTGAAACGGACATATAGAAATAAACGTCAAAATACAATTGCAATTAAACACACTGACCTCATCCATGAATTCTATTCTAAAATCAGACAACTTAGACATAGAACATTTGTACGACACGATTTTGGCAAAAAACCGTGTTGTAATTCAAGAACTTGAAAATTTAATACTTGCAATCACCCTTTGCAAATTAAACGTAATAAGTCCAATAATCTTTAATGACGTTGACGTAAAGGAGATTGAAAGTAACCATCCCAAAAACGTTAGCGTGTCAGATATTTTAGAGGTAGCCAGCATAAAAACTTTTCAAAATCGAGACCTATTGTACTTTTTAATAAAATTTCCGAAGCCTTTGTTAACTTGTAGAAAAATAAGAATATTCCCCGTATAGCATGAATATTAGATTTCGAGGACCTTCGCCGTCAAGGACTGCAAGGACTGAGATCGAATGCGCCAACCTGCGCACAACAACTCATCTCTGGCCCATTGCAACACCTAGACTGGACACTTGGACCCAGTCACCATGATCGACGAGGGAATGCTCATCACCAACGATGTAACGATAAATATCACCGACGAAAAGGGAATAAGCCGGATAATATCAGGAACTACCTGGTATCATATACCGAAAAAATTAAAATAAACGGCACCCTTTACGTCAACAATATCGGAACATCAAAGAAGAAGGCCGCAGTTTCAGCCATGGCTCAAGTAAACGTTCTGAGACATCTAGAGCGCCTTAGTCTGTCATCAATTCACGGAATGAGCGTTAAAAATCTGCAGCACATCAACCACCTTCAATCCAGACTGCCATCAGGCAACACCTGGATCTTTTGCTCTGTCTCCTCCACAGCCTCAATAACCCTGGTCATTATCTTTCTCATCTACCGTCTGAAAGCCAAACGTCAACAACCGTCTAAGACCATTGAATCCGGGGACGACTTAGTCTTAAGACAAGGAGGAGCTAACACGAGCAAGTCAGAGGGGTGCAACGACCCGCCGAAATGCCATCCAAGACCGGATGTGCCAACAATAACATCGACGACGCTGAGCCAGCCCAGTAACGCATTTCGCTTTAGCGAAAACAAGGGTCAGCGTAATGCGAGGCGGGCATGTGCGCGCTGGGTGACCGTTGAAGGCAGGAAACTCCAGACGGCACGAGGCGCTGACCAAGCGCTCCGCTGAGTCCACTGCCTCCAACCGAAGACTTGGCGGCCTAAATAAATTTGATTTGTCTTTAGTTCGTAACAGACCAGAATTCAGTGCAGTTGGCTCTAATAAAGTACAAACGTATTTGGTTTAATTTATACATATACATATATATATAATTATATGTTGGTAATTTCCATAAGTCAATAAAATATAATTTTATTCACTGAATAATTACAACCCTTTATTTTTGGAGAACACCGACCTTCTTAATTTAAGTCTCAAACTGAAGAAGAGTTGATCTAGATTGATTAACGTTCAAGCCTCGGGTTCGAGCTTTTCAAATATGGACTTTGGATTTTAGGATTAGAGAGAGAGCTTTGGAGTTATCTGCATTTCTCTTGGATTCAAGTGCATTCGCTCTTGGATACAAATGCTCTTAGATTCTTAAGATTTTGTTTATTTGAAATTTAAAACTTTTGTTTTCGAGTTTGCGAGTCCGAACTTTGAACGTGGGAACTTGACAATTAGGCAAAGAATGTTTAGTCTACCAATGGGTGATTTGTTTAAATAACATCCTGTATTCGTATTACTTGGGGTTTTTCCGCTTGGGCTTGGTTCTGGGATTCTGCTGACAGTTTTATTCTTATCTAGGGGCTGAGTGCATAAAGGGTAATATGGGGTATGCTGACTTACAATTGTGAGGAGTAGGGTAGTATTGGGTATGCTTGTTGTATGTGTAATTAAGTAGGCATGTGCTTAAGTCTAAGGGACTTATGGACTATATATATAATATATATATATATATTATAACGAGTTCGCGGTTGCAAGTTTTGAAAAAAATATAAGTTTTTATTTCAAGATAATACAACTTTGAATCGGAGTCAATTCACGTGTTAATGGTATAGTGGATGAATTAGAACTAAATCTGGAGTGTGAGTTGAACGCTTAGCAATCCCTTGGCCGACTTTGTTTATATGAACTTGAAGGCTCTCCTCTTTATTCAAATGGGTTGCGCTGTTTAAGAGAGTTGCGCATGGAAAATTACCAGGATTTGTGCTGCGTAAGCTATTTGGTTGCTTAGTGGGAATAACGAATTTCGGCATCGGCGGATGTTTATGTCTATGAATCAATTGTTTATGTTAACGCGGCCGAAATTGTTATTGTCGCCACGAGCTTGGGATCTGACTTATGTGTTGGGGTTTGTAAGTTGAAGTGTGTTGCTGGGTACATATGTACTGTGTGTGTGTGGTGTGTGTGTGTGACAAAGTGTTATACTATGGTACATATGCTACTATATATAGTTCATATTTGTTGTTTTTTCCGAAGTAATTCAGAACTTTCGGTTTCATTTCCCGCCACCCCTTTCCTTTTGCATTTGCATTTAATTGTAGAACGTGCCAAGTGGTGTTTGCAAAATTTTCAACGTGAAATATATAAAACCGGTAAGTAAAGTGTTTCGCATTGATAAATTAGCATAGCTAATTGCATTTTAAACTAAATAATTTGGCAAAAGTTTTAATATGTTTAATATGTATATGTAATATGTAAAGCGAAAGAAATGTGAAGTGCTAAAAGGTTATGATTGGTATGTATATTTGTAATTTTGCATATATTAGTTTGGCAAATATCTCCCTTCCGCCTTTTTGTCTGTTGAATTTCGCGGCTATGTACAAAGCGCTACAGAGCTCATATCTGACAATACTATACATAATTTGAAAGGTCTTGACATAACCTACAAAACGACGCTATGCATGATTAGTTTGGATATTGCGTTCAACAGTTATAGACGTGTAAACATGGAGTACACTAACGCCGAAATTCGCGCTATTTTAAAGTTTTCCTTGGTTAAAGGCAAATCCGCTAGAGAAACGTTCCGTGAGATTAATGGTGTTTTGGGGGATGGTACTCTATCACTTCGAACCGCGGAGGAATGGTTTCGACGATTCAGAGCCGGTGAAAACGACACCATGGATAAGCCAGCCGGCGGAAGACCTGTGACGACAAATACCGATCAAATCATGGAATACATCGAGTTAGACCGGCATGTGGCATCTCGTGACATCGCCCAGGAGATAGGAGTTAGTCACCAAACCATTTTAAACCATCTGCAGAAGGCGGGATACAAAAAAAAGCTTGATGTTTGGGTGCCGCATGATTTGACGCAAAAAAACCTTCTGGACCGAATCAACGCCTGCGATATGCTGCTGAAACGGAACGAACTCGACCCATTCTTGAAGCGGATGGTGACTGGCGACGAAAAAAGGATCACATACGACAATATCAAGCGAAAACGGTCGTGGTCGAAGGCCGGTGAATCGTCCCAAACAGTGGCCAAGCCGGGATTGACGGCCAGGAAGGTTTTGCTGTGTGTTTGGTGGGACTGGAAGAATCATCCCCTATGAGCTGCTCCCATATGGCCAGACGCCTAATTCTACCATCTACTGCGAACAACTGGACCGCATGAAGCAGGCGATCGACCAGAAGCGTCCAGAATTGGCCAACAGGAAGGGTGTAGTGTTCCACGAAGACAACGCCAGACCACACACTTCGTTGATGACTCGTCAGAAGCTACGGGAGCTCGGATGGGAGGTTTTATCGCATCCACCATATAGCCCGGACATAGCGCCAAGTGATTACCACCTGTTCCTGTCCATGGCGAATGCCCTTGGTGGTGTAAAGTTGAACTCAAAAGAGGCTTGTGAAAAGTGGCTGTCCGAGTTCTTCTCAAATAAGGAGGGGGGCTTCTACGAGGGAGGTATTATGAAGTTGCCGTCTAGATGGAAACAGATTATCGAACAAAACGGCGCATATTTGAACTAAATCCGATCACTGTAACACTTTTTATAAAGCATTGAATAAAGAGCAAAAAAGCGGAAGGGAGATATTTGCCAACCTATTATATTATTTAAATATTTTTTTTACAGATAGCATAAGCACATTAGAAGGCAAGTAGCCAGCGGAAAAGAACTTGGCCCACACATTGGCATGTGTGAAAAACAATGCAAATAAAAAAGGGAAAAATTAATGTAAATAAAGAATAAATAAAAATTTAATTTAATTTAAATTTATAACTTTTTTACATTTTTTGGGAGAGTTTTCTGCTCTTACAGGTATTTTCCCGAGGAATTTCCGAGAATTTCCCAAGGACTTTCGGATGAATACTAAAGGAATTCCCAAGGAAAACCTCTAGTATTCCTCGGTAAAAGACCTTCCTTATTATTCGATATCGCCAGGAATTCCTCGGGAACTTCGAACTCCTCGAAAATTCCAAAATTCCAAAATGTCCAAAGGACAACAACTTAAGACGTATAATTTTATGAATAGCGCACCAGTACGAAGGCCACGGTCCATTGATTGGCTGGGATCGGCCTGGAAAGGTATCACCAGACAAATCTGATTGGGATATTATCTTATATTCGAATCATCAACAAGCTGTTTCACTCAGCTCTCTCCAAAGACTCAATGGTGTCATCAGCCAAGTTAACGCTATAAATGGGAACTTTCATGCAACAACTAATATAATAATATACCAAAATGTAGTTGGTATACTTAGGACCAAGGAGAAGATAGTAGAACTCATCGAAGACGGTACCACCTTCCTGACGAATTTTAACGAAGCGGTTTTCACTTTGGCAAAAACCCACTCCCTGAAATCGTCCAACAGCTATTCATCAACATAACTAATGGCGATGACAGTCGTCCTAACTCACAATACTACCACCAGCTATAAACTATCATTGCAATACGTGTACAATTTTAGCGTGGAGAACCTAAAGAAACTATCCATCAGACGAAATTTTGGTGTCCTTCTCTACGGAAATAAGCATTGCTCTGTTCATTATGTGCGCTTTGTACCTCATTTGGAACAATATAACGTCAACCAAAGGCATTCCGAAACCCGCCGAAAAACCCGGAACCACATGACATCGTCATGATCTGTGGGACACAGATCTTGTGGTGGGAGGAGTTAACACCGACCAAACACCAGCAATTAAAGTGGCCACAACAGTGTAGCCGCTAGCCCACAAATTTACCGACGACAGCATCGAACTAAAATAACAACTAACGCTAAATCGGCGACACGACAGAGCGACGGCAGCAAAACGTCACCATATGGAATAGCGCTGACCGCTCATTAACAGCGGCCCGCTCGAGGGCTACCCTAGCAACAGTGTTGACCCAATGAAAACCGCTGCCGTCGACTGCACATCCGAAAGTATATTGACACCGCGGAAATGCAGCGACGTAGATCGGTTAACCGGTCGCTAGATTTAGATCTTAAAATTAATTCTCTTGGTACTACGGACTAGCGCAGAATTTTTTATCTTGTTAATACAACTAAGTGTAACGTGATAAAAACGTTTAATGTTTTATATTAAAGTAAAATCGTTTTTACTAAAAAGAAACCCCAATTGAGAATAGAAGAAAGAACCGAATCTCTCGTACTATCAACTCATTAAGTTCTTTAGTCAGGTAATATGTGTCGCTATCGCGACGAAGCAATAAGCTTAGCTTATATGTATTGTGACATATGTACCATTGAACACACAGAAACGTAGTACATATGTACCACAGTACTACTTGACCACACACACAACATCAAACTGCATAGCAACACATAAGTCAGACCCCAAATTCTTGGTGATAATAACAACTTCGGCCGCGTTAACATAAACAATTGACTTATAGACATAAACATCCGCCGATACAAATTCGTTATTCCCGCTAAGCAACCAAATTGCTAACGCAGCACAAATCCCTGTCTGGTAAGTTTCCATGCGCCACTCTCTTAAAAGAGCGCAGTCCACTTAAACATAGAAGAGAGCCACTTGTGCTCCATATCAACAAATTCAAACAAGTGTTTGCTAAGCGTTCAACTCGCACTCCAGCTTTAGATTTAATTCATCCACTTTACCATTTAGACGTGAAATTATATTTTTTTCAAAACTTGCAACCGCGATCTCGTTATTGGCACAGTCGGTGGTCCTAGTGAAAGGGACCTTCAGGGAGCTTCAACTTCGTAGCAACAAAGTGATACGAGAAGTGATTAATCCGCCATATAGCCATTGCTTAAAAAGTTTTTCACTTCAACTCGGTAGCCCACCACAAAGCTGTGACCGCTACTAGAAGTGTTCAGGTTTTGTGTTGGACCTAAGTGTAGCCCGCAAATCAAAAAGCGTGACCGCTACGAGTAGTGACAAAACTTAAAAAAGTGCGCTGACTAAGTTAAACAACAACAACAGACAACACATCCCTACATGCATCAGCCAGGTGCAACAAGTGTCAAGGTCAAATTAGACTATATTCACTGGAGTGACACAAGAATTGAGCTCATTCATTAAAAGGATTGAGTTCCTATTGCCAGACCCATGTACTCTATAGTGATATAAAAATGCAGATCAGCGGCGATGCCCAAAGGGTGTCCCAACTAAGAGCGGCAAGGACTTGGATTGAGCTGAAGGAAGCATTAATACCCGAATTCAAGAGCCAAACACCGTTCGAGGAGTTACTAAGACGACTGTACCCCATTCATAGGATCAGTCCATAAGTTCGTCGAAGAAATTGAACAGAAATGCTTTGTAATTGTTAGCCTTAGAGAATAATCAATTAAACAATCAAATATACACGAATGTCATGAATAATACTGAAAAGATATTACAAAAATTCCCAGATAGATTATTTATGCAATTGGCAAGGTACAACATAACTACTGTCAAATTATAACAAATCGCAATAAAAAAAAATAAGATCAAGAAGAAAGACAACAAACCCGTTCATAAATATTTTTATGAACAACATTAAGCTCCGTTGTATAATAGATACCGTATCTTCAATAAACATAATAAAACAAAATATCTTAAATTTTCCAATAGCCATCACAAAGGTTTTGCATGATTTTAAAGACAACCAGTACAGGGAGCGTGAAAATTTGGCCTAGTACAATAAAACATTCAAAAAATACATAACATGAGGACCCAATATATAAAAGGCCTTATAAATACCCCCAAAGTTTCGATGAGGTAGTCGAAAAACAAATGGAAGGCATGATGCAGCAAGGCATCATAAGAAAGTCCGTCACTATATTGCTCTCCTATTTGGGTAGTACCAAAAAAAGAAAGCGTATCGGAAAAGGCAAAATTTCGCATAGTTATTGACTATCGCAAACTCAAGGAGATAACCGTTGACGACAAATACCCTATACCAGTAATGGATGAAATATAAGACAAGCTTGGTAATGGCCAATATTTCACTACCATTGACCTAGCAAAAGGTTTTCATCAAATACGAATGAATTAAAATTCGAATACAGCCTTTTCCACAAAAAATGGCCATTACGAATATACTCGAATGCCATTTGGTTTAAAAAATTCACCTGCAACTTTTCAGCGTTGCATGAATAGTCTCTTAGAAGATTTCATTTTCAAAAACACGAGCCAACGTACTAAAACAGTTGGCTCAGTGCATGAAATATAATATCGATGTGCTGACCCAGCATTGGACCGGAAACCCGTGCGCAACCGGCAAACACAGCATATTTGCGTGGCCGCTGCGAGTCCTTGAATTTGTATTCACCAGAATAAAGAGAGGAAGCTCGTCAACTTTTACTCCGACTGCACGTCGTAAAACATATCTTTATTATTTACTCTGCCAGACCACAAGGCTGGTAGTTAAAAGAGGAAGGACCCCCCAGAGCAGCCAGCGAAGGAAGCCCCTCACCTCTGGAGAAAAACCTGACGGATGGCAACATCGCAAGACGGTGCGAATCAGCTTTAATTAATTGGCGCTCAACTAGTGGTAAAAACCACCACCTACCACCCACACAGCTTATGAAACTGCTACCCAAACACGGGCGGCAAAGCAAAGAACAACGGCGCGGGAAAAGTGAATAAAATAAGTGACAAAGTGACGAAATAACACATACACTGAAAAAAACATGTAAGTGATACAAGGCTAAACGCATTTTAAGTCTATTAATATTTGTATGTGCCGCGAACCGCTACACAGAAGCGTTTTATTAAATAAAAAATAATATTAATAAAAAAATTTTTAATCAACGCCAATGTTACAGCGCAAAAATTAAATTCAACAAAAATTATTTTAAACAAAAAAAACATTTTTTTTTTAATTTTATTAAAAATAAATTATTAATTCAGAAAATATACTAAAACACGGTCTCATATCAATGTGAATAAAAGTAAAAATTTAATAATTATTTTTTATAACTGCGAACGTATTCATTTATTATTGTTGTTTTATGTTTTCATTCGATTCAAGCGCGACATTCGACGCTGGAGCCTTTGTCTTTATTTATTGTTTGTTTGTCTGTGGTCAACAGCTACCCACACAGGCAGCTTTTGCATATCTAGGCGAATTGGACCGCTCATGCAGCCCGGATTCTCACAATATAGGAATAATAAACCATACTCCACCGACTCAGAGTCCGATAGCGAAAGTCTAGCTTCTTCTCTAAGACGTGTAACCGCGAATCCCCCGCAATGGCGATAGATCCAGAACAGTTCAAAGCAATGTAATACAGGAAATTGTGACCAACACTTTAGCGGACGAGGCCGCCAAAAACCAACACGCACAAAATGAACTGCGTCGGACAATTCAGGAACTGGCCAGCCAGTTGGCTCTCTAAGTTGAATCTCTAATGTGGCGCGACTTTGGACGCCGTTAAATATTTGCCTGCATTCTCAGGGTCACAGAAATCATAAGTCTCGTAGCGGCAAGCGGCGATAGCTGCATATTGCATATTAAAAAATTTCAACGGCACCTCTCGCTATTACGAGGCAGTGACTATTATTAGAAACAAGGTTAGGGTCGCGACCGATAATGTTTTATCCTCGTTTGGCACCGTACTGAATTTCGATGCTATTATAAATCGGCTTGATTTCACTTACGGTGACAAGCGACCAATGCATGTACACCAATGAGACCGACAAGACATGAGCACTTTAAGACAGGGAAACAACATATTATGATGAGGTCGAGAAAAAAATCACAAACAAAAATCATATGTCTCACGAGCCGTCGACGACAAAAATATTGTGCGAGAAATTCCGAGATGACGCTTTGCGTATTTTCATTTCGGGACTTAGACGCAATCTCACTGACGTGCTTTTCGCGCCGAAAGACATGCCGTCAGCTCTGGCTTTAGCGCAAAAAGAATGTAACCACGAGAGGTATGTCTTTGCAGCCAGTTTTGAAAAAGTCAGGAAGACAAAGATCGCAAACCTACTGCAAAAACGCGGGGTCGTCAACTTGGCATGTACCACCGCCATGACCCACAACCAAATAATGCCAAAAATCCGTATTTCAATAGGCAGCATAGGGTACAGGCTCACGCAGACCCGCACAATACCAAAAATTATAAAAACAACGGCACACCAGAGCCTATTGTGGTCGATCCCTCATTTTCTAAGTTACTGCAGCCGACCCAGGCAACTGCCTACCAGAACAGAAGACCGGCCACCTCTGAGCGCACAGGCGCTGTGAGGAAACAACAAAAATTTAACTTCATTACGTAGAATGCGGAAGAAAAGACAGGAGCTAATGCCGCCTCCAAAGCGGAATCGAAAATAGACGACGATGCCATTGTATGATTCTGAGTATGATTCTGACTACGTCCATTTTTTAGGGGAAAATCCCTGTTACCCGTCATCAGACGAAGAGTAGCGGGGGTACCACTGAATTTCCTTTTAGACACTGGCGCGTCAAAAAATTGCATCCGTCCTCGCAAAGAGTTAAAGGGTATCCGCCCGGTGGACTCACCTTTCAATGTTTACTCAATTCATGGCGCTCCACTGTTACAAAAAAAATGCTTCGTCTCGATCTTTAACTTAAAGGCGACCTTTTTCATTCTACCAGATTTTACACTTTTCGATGGAATAATCGGATCCGATCTGTTAACACAGGCCGACGCATCACTTTTCCTTGCTTCCGCCCAACTCAAATGGGGTAAGGACGTTGAGAAGATTTCATTCCATAAATACACTGACGTCAACTTCACTAACGTTCCACCTTTGGTAAGGAAGGGGGATGATGAAAGGCCGAAAAAAAGACTTCGCCGATCCCAACGAGGCCCTGCCATAAAAAACATCGGTAGAACGACTATCAAAGAGCCCATTTACGCCAAAATATCCACAAAATATCCAGCAGCAGATTTCGTCAACAACGAGATCCAAGACCTGCTTAAAAATGGTATAATTCACAAGTCGGTGTCTCCTTATAAAAACCCAATATGGGGTGGTTGACAAAGAATTAACCGACGAGGCCGGCAATCAAAATAGACGATTAGTCATAGACTTTCGTAAGCTAAACGAACGGACTATCCCGGACAAATACCCGATGCTATATATCTCCATGATACTGAGCAACCTGGGTAAGGCAAAATTCTTTACGACACTGAACCTCAAGTCCGGGTATCACCAGATCGTCTTAGCGGAACATGACCGTGAAAAAACTTCCTTCTCCGTAAGCGGAGGAAAGTACGAATTCAAGACGATTCACTTTGGCTTGAGAAATGCTGCCAGCATCTCCCAGAGAGCCATTGATGACATTCTCAGAGAGAAAATCGGCAAGACTTGTTTACTTTGATGACGTAATAATCTTCTCAGAAAATGAAAATGCTTATGTCAAGCACGTGGATTGGGTTTTAAAAACCATAAAAGATGCAAGCATGAGAGACTCAGTAAAAAAGTCAAGTTTTTTTTTTTTAAAGCGTAAACTTTCTTGTCTTTATAGTCACCACCGACCCAGAAAAGAATTTCCCTAACCAAAAACAGTTCAGGTTAGATCATTCCTAGGCCTCGCGAGCTATTACAGATGCTTCATTAAGGACTTTGCAGCCATAGCGAAGCCTATTTCGAACATCTTAAAAAGCGAAAATGGAAGTGTAAGCGGACATAGATCGCGACACATCCAAGTACAATTCAATGAAGCGCAAAAGAATTCTTTCGAAAAACTGCGCAACATTTTAACATCCGAAGATGTTATGCTCAGATACCCGGATTACAAGAAGCCATTCCATCTAACGACGGATGCTTCAGCCTACGGTATTGGAGCAGTACTTTCACAAAAGAACCGTCATAGTACAATGATCTCGAGAACATTAAAGGATAAAGAAATGAACTACGCCACAAATGAAAAGGAATCATTAGACATCGTTTGGGCGTTGGCCAACCTGCGACACTATTTATATGTGGTGAAAGATATAACTATCTTCACCGACCATCAGCCATTGTCTTTCGCGGTATCAGATTCTAACCCTAACGCAAAAATTAAAAGGTGGAAGGGACGCATCGAGGAAACGGGTGCGAAGGTAGTCTATAAACCGGGAAAGTAAAATTTGGTTGCTGATGCCCTGTCTAGGTAGCAAATGAATGCCATAGGAGACCAGGACGCAGAATCATGCGTTGCGACAATCACTGTGAGATTTCCCTCACTCACACCAACTAATTCTAGAAGGGGCCCTCTTTCCGCTAAAACGCTCTTTCGTTCTCTTCAAAAATAAGAAACAACACACGATCAAGGAGTCATTACTCAATGACCTTGCGGATGCAATAGTCCCTAGGGGCGTAAACGCCCTTCATTGTGATTTGCACACGCTAGTAACGGTGCAGGACGAAATAGTCCGGAGATTCCCGACTACAAAAGTGTGGCACTGCAAAAACCGTGTTACAGATATTTTTGGGGTTAAGGAAAGGAGGGAAATTACATATTTACATACATACGGTCGGCAAACGAAAATTGTACATGCTAGACAACCATTTTGGCGTCGACATCAACGAATGTGCCACCCCTTCACAGTGTCTCAAACGGGCAAGTGGAACGATTTCACAGCACTCTACTAGAGCTTGCCAGGTGCCTAAAAATCCAGGTGATACCAGGTGATACTCTGGAGATAATCTTGTTAGACACTACCAGATATAACAAATCAGTCCATTCGGTCATCGATAAGAGGCCAGTCAAGAATGCACGGACGACACACAAGAACGGATTGCTGACAAAATTAAAAGTGCTCAAGACGCGCTAAGGTCTAGAGAAAACGCATCTCGGCAAACCAGAGTCTTCGAAGTGGGCGAAAAGGTTTTGGTCAAAACTAATAGAAGGCTTGGCAATAAACTCACTCCCTTATGTGAGGAAAAGGCCATACAAGCAGACCTGGGGACCACGGTCCTCATTGAAGGGAGGGTGGTCCACAAAAACAACTTAAAGTGACTCACTCGCTTAATTTTGAACTTATTATTACTACCTAATATCAGCCATTTGGCAAACTATCATTTAGTAAACATTAAGTCCATTGCCAACGGCACGATGTTTTAGTTTTAGGATAAAATTAATTGGTAATGGGATAAATATCAGCGAACAAGAAAAAGCGACAAAAAACCACAGGTGCAAAATTTTCATCCTCCTCTTACTGTCATTGGTGTCAGCGCAAATCACTAACTATTCGCAAACAAGGTATATCCCCATCATAGACGGAGACATCCTGGTATGGGAGGAGCTCGCTTATGCGACATACTCGGTAAACCTTTCGGAACTCATGCGCGTAACTCAAGCAGCATGAGTCTCACATGAGGAAGTTGCTAAATGCGGATACCTCGCACCTTCGGGACACGCTGGATTAGTTAAGAGTTCATCACAGAATCGCAAGGATAAAGGATTTTCTGGACCCAATGCTAAAAGTAGTAGTGGGGACGCCGGATGCCGGCGATCTAGAAAGAGTTAGGTTCACAGAGTGGCAGTTGACACAGTCAAACAATAGGCAAATCAAAATTAATACTAGAATACAAAGTCGAATCAAGCAATTAACAACAACTGTAAATCAAATTTTGCAAACACATAAAAATACCCAAATACACACCGGCCTTTTATATGAGACACTGCTGGCTAGGAATACAATGGTAATGATGGAGTTACAGAATTTAATGATGGCTGTAACACTGGCGAAAAATAATAATGTTAGTCCAAATATCCTAGATCACGCAGACTTAAAATCAGTTTGGCGGAAAGAACCCACAGATACCCCTATAGGGGATCTTATGTTCGCATCCTCTGTAAAAATATTACCTCTAACATCCTCTAATCCTCTAATGATAAACTTCATTATCAAATTCCCCAAAATAAAATTATCTTGTAGGAAGGTCACTATTTTGCACTATTCCGGAGTTATCCTGCGAATAACCGACAATATGGTAGCAAAGTGTGATGAAGAAGTCCGTACAATCAAAAACTGCACCCCAACGCCGGGGCAACTATCAAAGGAAAGCTCATGCGCTCATGCAGGCGTGCTAGCGCATTGCGAGTCGCAGCTAAGCGACCTACACCCGCTATCCCGCGTGGATGAGGGAATCATCATCATCAATGACCGGCCAGCCAGGATCACGGTGGACAACGGGACAGAAGTCTACCTACGTGGTACACAACTCATCACCTTCAACGATCGTGTCGTGATAAATGACACCACCTTTACAAATCACGACAAGGCCCAAATACAAGCTCCAGGGGTAGCGAGTTCCCCATCATTGGTTATCACCACCAACAGAGATATTCTTAGTCGCCCCTATCTTCACCAGCTGAGTAAACGTAACTTGGAGTTCATCAAAGAGTTCGGGAGAGCAATTGATACTAATCATTCACATCGCATAATATTTATCGCAGCAGCGATTTGTGGGCATTGATTTGTATTGGCATCACCTTTCTACGATTCATCGGAGCGCGAGGATCTGCAATCCAATTAAACGGGATGATCGCCGAATGATGAGCCGAGGACGGCCACAATCTTGACGGGGAAGTAGTTAAAACAAGTCAACGTACTAGAACAGTTGGTTTAGTGCATGAATTATAATATCGATGTGCTGACCCAGCATTGGGCCGGAAAGCAGTGCGCAGCCGGCAAACACAGCATATTTGCGTGGCCACTGCGAGTCTTTGATAGCTTTAAGAATCATTTTAAGTTTCAGTTTGAATTTGTATTCACCAGAGCTGCCGCTTTAGCTATTCAACTTTTATTCCGACTAGACGTCGTAAAACATATCCTTATCATTTACTCTTCCAGACCACAAGGCTGGTAGTTAAAAAAAGAAAGTTCCCCTCAACGTAAACAATAATATTTTCCTGCTTCCCAGATTCCCCGGAGCCACCAGCGAAGTAAGTCCTTCCCCTCTGGAGAAAAACCTGACGGATGAAAACATCGCAAGACGTGCGAATCATCTTTAAATAATTTATACATGGACGACATAATATTGTACTCCACTTCATTGGTAGAGCACATATTGTCCTTGCGAAAGGTATTTTTTAAGCTTACAGAAGCAAACTTAAAGCTAAAACTGGATAAATGCGTATTTTTAAAGAAAGAAACTGAATTCTTAGGGCATATAAGATCAACAGATGGTATCAGACCAAACCCGGTAAAAATTAAAGCCATTGTAAACTTCTCTATACCAAAGTCCACTAAAGAATTAAATCATTTCTAGGTCTTTGCGGTTTTTACCGAAAATTGATTCCCAACTTCGCAAAAATAGCGAAACCACTCACATTAAGATTAAAAGAGGTTCAATAATTAACATTCAAGATTCAGACTATAACTTAGCTTTTGAAAGACTAAAACTCTTAATGACATCCGATCCAATACTCACACATCCTGACTTTTAAAAGCCTTTTTCATTAATTACTGACGCCAGGAATTTTGCTGTAGGCGCGGTACTGTCGCAAGAGCATAAACCTATATGCTATGCAAGTAGAACTCTAAACGAGCATGAACTTAATTATTCCGCAATAGAGAAAGAAGTCGTTTGGGCCACTAAATATTTCAGGTAATATCTCTTTGGTAGAAAGTTCGAGATCTTAAGCGATCACAAGCCGTTAATATGGCTCGATTCAATAAAGGAACCAAATATGGAAAATCAGATTAAATGATTACCACATAAAATATCTCCCAGGTAAAGAAAATCATGTAGCCGATTCTCTATCAAGAGTCAAAATTACTATAATAGGCAAATAGAATTTATTAAAAATAATTATAATAATACAGAAACACTAAAATACTTCCACAAAACAAAACTTAAAATTCATTATGAAGAAATGACGAATGTCTATGCTAAAGAATTAATAAAAGAATATTTGTGCATATAGAATAGCATAATTTATTTTCACAATGAAACAGATTTCATTACATTACAAAACGCCTACATAGAATTTGTCCGAACAATATAACTAAAGTTATGAGAGCAATCATTAAATTAATATATATCCAAACATATTCTGAATTTAAAGAAATAACAATAAAAACCCACAGGAGAACTTTTACATTCAGGAATAGAGAAACAAATTAACATTTTTAAAGAAAAATATTACTACCCAGATTACCAATATGTAATGATTACCAATCATTACCAATATGTAATGACATGGGAAAACCGTTCGAAATAATTATGCATTACATTTATGGCTAGGGTCCGAAAAAGTGAACATAAATGTCACAACAAGCCAAAATGGAATTTCTTACATTGAAAGGTTCCATAAAACTATCAACGAAAAGTGAAGAATCATAAATAGTAAGTCCGACCAAGAAAAAGAAATTGTAACATTATCTGGAATATCGGTAAAAATTGGGAAAAGTTTCTAAGCAATTCGATAGAAGACTAATAAAAAAATTTAAATATATCAAAACATTTTTCAAAAGTGTGGGCGTGGCAACACAATTTAACAAACTTGCACTGTATCTATGTAACTGGAATCTGCATGCCTAATTTCAACATTCCAGCTTTTATAGTTCCTGGGATCTCGACGTTCATACGGACGGACAGACGGACAGACGGACAGGCGGACATGGCCAGATCGACTCGGCTATTGATCCTGATCAAGAATATATATACGTTATATAACCATATGGTTGGAAACGCTTCTTTCTGCCAGTTACACAATTTTCAGCGAATCTAGTATAACCTTTTACTCTACGAGTAACAGGTATCAAAATAAAAACAGTGCATAAAGATCGACTAAAAATATTTTATTCATGATTATCAAAATAAATTCAAAACCAAAGAAAAAAAAACACCCAATTTAATTATAACGAGTTCGCGGTTGTAAATATAAAAAAATGAATATAATTTTTATTTCAGGACAAAAATACAACTTTGAATCGGAGACAATTCACCTCTTAATGGTAAAGTGAATAGATTAAATCTAAAGCTGGAGTTGAACGCTTAGCAAACCCATGTCTGAATTTGTTTATATGGAGCACAAGTGGCTCCCTTCTATGTTTAAGTGGACTGCGCTCTTTTAAGAGAGTTGCGCATGGAAAATTACCAGGCAGGAATTTGTGCTACGTTAGCAATTTGGTTGCTTAGCGGGAATAACGAATTCGGTATCGGAGGATGTTTATGTCTATAATTTAATTGTTTATGTTAACGCGGCCGAAGCTGTTATTGTCACCAGGAATTTTGGGTCTGACTTATGTGTTGCTATGCAGTTTAATATTGTGTGTGTGTGAGGTCAGTTTCACCACAATTTCAATTTCACACCAATTTGTGTGTGGACATTTTCGTTTTCTGTTACATTTTTAACAATTATTTTTCTGGTAATACCTTTATACTTATAAATAAAATATGTTGTAAGTGTTGCAAGTATAATAATTATACACTTATAATATTACAATCTGTAATGTATTGTATGTTCTTGTATGATCTTGTATTATTTCTTTTGCTTATAAATATGATAATGGTTCTAATTTTGTTACATTATTGTTTATGTAAATGGTTTGAGTATAGTCTAATGTTGTGCTTGTTATTAAGATATTATCTATTTGAACAAAACAATCAAAAGCTTTTATTATGTTATCTCCTTCTATTATAATTTCTCTATTACTTATGCAATTTTGCAATTTTTTAAAACCATTTTTGATAATTTCCAAGTTAAAATAATATTTCGCTCTATATATTACTCCAAGATTATTATGGATTTTAGAATATCTTCACTCTGCTGGTGTTTGATTAAGTATCCCTGTAATACATTTATTTAATATTGGTTCTCTGGAGTATTGTCCATAAACTTGATTATTTTGAATATAAAATTTATCATAAACATCTTCTATTAGTATTTTGTTATCTTTGTCTGGGTATGGTATAATATTTAAAAGTGCTGTTTTAATGATATCTCTAGGAATATGGGAAACATTAGGTATTTCATTTGAATCCGATTTCAACCAGGTCAAAGTTTTAATGTTCAATACTTTTTCAAAATTTACATGTGATAAGGGGTCGTGTTGCAATAATTTGGGGTTAAAACTGCCTAGTCTTGTAATATGCATACCGAGTTCTGTCTTCAATGTATTCCGTGAAATGTTGCAAATTGAATATTAAATGTTCTAATCTTTGATTACCTTCATAAATTCCGCTTAAATGATTTATTACTTCAATACCTCCATTAACTGCTTTTATTACTTCGCTTAATTCATTAATTTGAGCTTAACGTGCCAAAAAGATATTTATATGCGGTACCCAAAAAACCACGCTAACTGCGTTTTAATATTCTTATTCCATTCATTTCCCATTCTAAATTTTATATAATTTTTCTGTTAAATATTGGATTTGGGCTATATTCTTTAGCTTGTTTAATTAAATCGTTAAATGTTTGTTCAGTATGTGTTAAATTTACGGATAAATAGTGATATTCATAGTTAATAGGTGTATTAATTGAGCCTGTGTTAAATATTAGGTATCCATTCCTAACTTGTATTGGGTTCACTTCTAGGATTTGACCGCGGACGATTCTGACAAAACATATTATGAAGGTTATTGTGATTAGCTGTTTAATTAGGTTCAATTTGGGTTTCGGGTGTTGAGCTGGAATTGTATTTACTTTTATTAATTTTTTTTATTTTGTTTCTTGAATTTAGATTTGTAAAGCTAAATTTTTCTTCTTCTATTAGTTTCTTCGTATTGTTTGTCATCTGTTTGTTTTATGTGCCCTGTGTTCTTAAAAGGGTTAGTAGTTTTACTCTTAACTAACGGTGTTTGTCTATATTTGGTAGATACCAAATACCAAATTCGTAACTATGTCTATTTTCATTAAGGTTATCTATTCTATTGAGTTTTTCTTGCTTGTCATATGCAGGTGTTCCTGCATAAATGAAGATGTCAGCTGGTGTTTTACAAGTGTTATTATGTTTAGTTTTATGATTATAGACATAGAGTATAGTTTCAAATTTTGTTAATTTAATTTCTGGGTTGGACTTACTATTTATGATTCTTAGCTTTTCGTTGATAGTTTCATGGAACCTTTCAATGTCAGAAACTCCATTTTTGAATGTTGTGACATTTAAGTTAATTCATAACTAAGTTCAGTTTCTCTATGTTCTGTTTTGCAAATGTTACATATTTCGCGTTCATTAATAATGTTCTGTATTAACTTTTGGTAATCTGGGTAGTAATATTTTTCTTTAAAAATGTTAATTTGTTTCTCTATTCCTGGATGTAAAAGTTCTCCTGTGGGTTTTTATTGTTGTTTCTTTAAATTCAGAATATGTTTGGATATATATATTATTAATTTAATGGTTGCTCTCATAACTTTAGTTATATTGTTCGGACTGACAATTTCTATGTAGGCGTGTTGAAATGT
Organism: Drosophila erecta; assembly: GCF_003286155.1. Classification (NCBI taxonomy): domain Eukaryota; kingdom Metazoa; phylum Arthropoda; class Insecta; order Diptera; family Drosophilidae; genus Drosophila; species Drosophila erecta. The sequence continues at coordinate 873,556 of NW_020825221.1, read as the reverse complement.
AATGAAAACTGTTTCGTTGTGAAAGTAAATTAAAGTGCTAAGAATAGCACTTTGTGGAAAAATATTCTTTTATTAATTCTTTGGCATAGGCATTCGTCATTTCTTTATAATAAATTTTAAGTTTTGTTTTGTGAAAGTATTTTAGTGTTTTCGTATTATTTTTATTATCTTTAATAAATTCTTTTTACCTATTATAATAATTTATTGGTTTTTCCGTTAGGGAAATAGAAGATTGGTTGTCTTCTTGAGCGCTGTGGTAACTTCTGTTGAATATTTCACTATGTAAGTTAATAAACAATCAAGTTCATACTCCCTTAGCAACTAAGTAGCTTCGCATAAACAATGCTGACGCGCCATAATTGAGTTCAGCGCTCTGCGCTGGTAACGTTCGGCGTTGGAAAGCCGATACTTCCCATTTGGAGTATTGCGCTGCGCCGCAAGTAATGCTGAGTCGGCTTGCCGCTCATGTCTTGATGGCGCGATGCATTGTCGCGTAGGGAAAGAATATTGTCTGTATTGTAATTGTATTGTCTGTCTGAAAGAATATTGTCTGTAAAAAGCTGATTAATAAATCACAGCCCAACTCCGGCGCATAGCCGTAAATACCTTTGCTCTTAATTACAAACACATTGCTACGCCACAAGGCTAGCAATATAACCAAGGGGGCGAAGTCAAGCCCTCCAACATAATCTACCTAAAAGGTGTCAAAGGCGTACCTCTGCAGAAGACGGAAGACCTCTGGACCACCAAATAGGAGATCAATTAACTGGCGCCCAACTTCACCACGACCCACAGTCGTGACAGGGTAGTTAAGCTACAAAACATGTAAGTTTGACTAGTTGTTTCCACGGCAACCCATAAAGTGTTCCCAGCAAAGAAATAACAGAATTCATTGTTTGGGCACGTAATGGTTGTGAAATTCAGTTTGACTGAATTTTTATTGCATACCTTTTTAAGGAAATTAATATTGCATACTTTTATTGCCCAGCCTATAAAATAAATATTGCATACTTTGACGAAATAAATTTTCGTTGCATACCCAATAAAAACTTTTTTGTTGCATACTTTTTCCTGCCATATTTAATAAACCGAAATAATACCGGCGAAAGTATACACTTATGTTGTGTCAACCAACCAATGAGTTGGGCGGGTACATGCAGGGACATAAAGTTTGAATACGAGAGTGAGGGCAATTGGGAGGAGGAACAAGCAAGCCGGATAGCAGATCAGCCGTTAGCTAGTCTCCCCTTAAACAGCATCATGGACCCCGCTCAGATCCAAGCACTTGTCGAAAATGCCGTCAGACAGGCATTGACACAACAGCAGTCCCAGTTTCAAACACAAGTAAACTAACTAGCTGCTCGGGTTCAAAGTTTGCAGGTGGAAACACCGCAAATCATCACGTACGAAAAGGCTACTGTGAATCCTAAGTTTAGGCCACTAGACATAATCAAGTCCGTGCCAGAGTTCTGTGGCACCCAAGATGAGTATGTGGCCTGGAGGCAATCGGCCATATACGCTAACGACCTATTCAAGCCCTATAACGGCAGCAGTGCTCACTACCAAGCTACGAAACTACGAAAACAAAATACGAGGCGCAGCTGGAGCCTTACTCGTATATTACAATACTGTGTTGAATTTCGATGCTACTTTGGCTAGGTTAGATTGCACGTACTTGGACAAGACATCCCTACGCCTACTGAGGCAGGGATTAGAGATTGATGCAATACTACGACGAAGTCGAGAAAAAATTGACGCTCGTCACCAACAAGATTGTGATAAACCACGAGCAAAAGGGCGCTGATTTACTCAACGCTGAAGTAAGAGCCGATGTCCTGCATGCTTTAATTTCGGGCCTCAAAAAGTCCCTTAGAGCTGTGATATTCCCGGCTCAACCTAAAGACTTGCCATCTGCTCTGGCTCTGGCTAATGCTAATGGCATATAATGCTAAACCAGGCGCAAGCACCTCAACCTAGGGAGATCGACTCGTCCTCCAAGTTCTGGCAGCGCACTGAGTACAATAAGAACAACCCTAATGAGTCCAATGCTTCTAAGAGGAGAAATTCCTCGGACCGTTCGACAGGCCCAAGACGCCAACGTATCAATAATGTTGTCCGAGAAACCCCTAAGGCAAAAGACCCCAAGGAGGAGTATGAGAAGGCAGCAAAGGCTGCAGTCGATGATATCGACATTGACAATGAGTACGCTCCAAACGATGACTCACTGAATTTTTTAGGGGACGCTCCCGGTTGCCGTTCATTCAACGACGGTTGGCTGGGAGAACTTTAAAGATGTTGATTGACACCGGCGCGGTGTCAATACATTAAGCCCGAAAAGGATCTAAAAAATGTAATGCCGGTCGCCAGTCCGTTCTCGGTAAGTTCAATACATAGCTCCACCGAAATCAAGCAGAAGTGCTTTATGAAGGTTTTCGAGCACACCTCTCAATTCTTCCTATTGAATTCGCTCAACTCGTTCGACGATAATATAGGCTTAGACCTGTTAGCACAGGCCGGAGTCAAGTTGAACCTAGCTGAGGACTCTCTGGAGTATCAGGGCGTTTGTGAAAAACTTCGCTATTTCAACTGCCCTAGTGTAAACTAACATGAAGCTCTCCCTTTCAACACCGCGTTCTCTGCCACAATTCGTATAGTAGACAACGAACCGGTGTACTCGAGAGCTTACCCAAACCTCATGGGTGCTTCTGACTTCGTAGACAACGAAGTCAAACAATTGCTAAAGGATGGCATTATCAGGTCATCAAGGTCACCCTATGACAGCCCGACGTGGGTTGTTGAAAAAAAAGGGTACTGACGCCTTCGGTAACCCGAACAAGAGGTTGGTCATAGATTTCAGAAAACTCATTGAGCGGACCATCCCAGACCGTTACCATGCCTAGCGTTCCCATGATTCTAGCGAATCTGGGCAGGGCGAAATTCTTCACTACCCTTGATATTAAGTCCGGGTATTACCAAATATACCTTGCGGAGCATGACCGCACAAAGACGGCGTTCTCGGTAAATGGCGGCAAATACGAATTTTTTTCGTCTTCCGTTCGGCTTGAGAAATGCATGAAGATATGTTATGTCTATATAGATGACGTAATAATTCTCAGAGAACGAATTCGACCACGTCCGCCACATCTATACTGTGCTGAAATGCCTAATCGATGTCAATATGAGTGTAAGCCAGGAAAATACTAGATTCTTTAAAGAAAGTGTAGAATAACTCGGCTTTATAGTAAGCAAGGACTGAACTAAATCCGATCCGGAAAAGGTGAAGGCCATTCAAGAATACCCTGACCCAGATAGCGTCTACAAAGTTAGATCTTTCCTTGACTTAGCGAGCTACTATAGAGTCTTTATCAAAGATAAAGACCGCCATAGCCCGTCCGATTACAGATATCCTGAAAGGGGAAAATGGTTCGGTGAGTAGACACATGTCTAAAAAGATTCGTGTTGAGTTTAATGAGACTCAACGGAACGCATTTCAAGGCTGCGTAACATTCTAGCATCCGAGGATGTTATACTCCAGTACCCCGACTTCAAAAAGCCCTTTGACCTCACCAAAAATGGGTCGGCAAGTGGCATCGGTGCAGTCCTGTCACAAGAGGGCAGGCCGATGACCATGATATCTCGTACCCTTAAACAGCCCGAGCAAAACTATGCCACAAACGAAAGGGAATTGCTGGCGATTGTATGGAAGTTGCAGAACTTCCTGTATGGCTCCAGGGAAATCAATATATTTACCGACCACCAACCTCACACATTCGCTATTGCCGATAGGAACACGAATGCCAAGATTAAGAGGTGGAAATCTTATATAGACCAGCATAATCCTAAGGTTTTTTACAAACCTGGCAAAGAACATTTTGTGGCAGATGCCCTCACACGCAGAATGTGAATGCCTTACAAAACGAACCCCAATCAGACGCCGCGACTATTAACAGCAAGCTGTTCCTGACCTACACGGTCGAAACTACTGATAAACCGTTGAATTGCTTCAGGAACCCGATCATTCTGGAGGCAGCACGGTTTCCGCTCAAGCGAAACCTAGTTCTGTCCGAAGCAAAAGTCGCCACTTGATCAGTTTCACTATCAGTCATTTATTGCAAGCCCTAAAAGAAGTCGTTAGCCGTTGACGTTGTAAACGCGATTCATTGCGATTTGCCCACTCTAGCAAGTTTCCAACACGACCTCATTACGCATTTTCCAGCTACCCAATTTCGTCACTGCTCAGAACATTAGTGAACATCACAGCACCCCTGCCGCAGATTATTAACTTTTTTCCCAATATCAAAACGGTCTATTGCGACAACGAACCCGCATTCAACTCAGAAACTGTCACCTCAATGCTCAAGAACAGCTTCGACATTGACATAGTGAATGCGCCCCCACTCCACAGATCGTCCAATGGCCAAGTTGAACGGTTCCACAGCACATTGGCAGAAATTGGCAGATGTCTGAAGCTAGACAAAAAGACTAATGTCACAGTAGAACACTCAGTAGTGCACTCCGTCACTCATGAGAGGCCAATTGAGGTCATTCACTCAGGGTCCCACGAGCGTTGCCTAAACATCAAGGCCAGATTGGTTAAAGCCCATCAGGATAGCATCGGAAGATGCAACCCTACCAGACAAAACCGTGTGTTTGAAGTATGAGAACAGGTCTTTGTAAAAAACAACAAGAGGTTAGGAAACAAGCTGACCCCATTATGCACGGAACAGAAGGTGCAAGCAGTAAGTTATGTTAAGGAAAACGCGAGCTCTGGAGTCTCACCTTGTCTTTAATTTCCAGGTTCACCCCTATGATGTTAATGTCCCTGGTGGTAGCGAATGCTCGGATCACCGACTTCTCGCATGCTAAATACATTCCCGTGTTAGATGAGCATGTGCTGGTCCTCTTGAAACATTCGAGTAACCTTTCCGAGTACGCCATTATGATAGACGAAACACAGAACCTGTCCGAGTCCTTTCCCCAATATCATATGCTTAAGTTGCTAGAGGTTGATACAGATCACCTGAGAATTTTGTTGTCCGTCCTTAATGTACACCACAGGATTGTCAGGAGCTTGGATTTCTTAGGTACAGCCTTGAAGGTAGTGACGGGTACTCCTGATGCCTCCGATTTCCTAAAGATGAAGATAACGGAGGCTCAGCTAGTGGAATCTAACTCTAGGCAGATAACCATCAACTCAGAGACTCAAAAACAAATTAATAAATTAAACGACACAATTAATAAGATAATTAATGCCCGAAAAAACGACTTGGTTGACACGCCACAATGATTCGAAGCACTATTGGCAAGAAATAGGATGCTTTTTATAGAAATTCAAAATTTGATTTTTACCATTACGCTGGCCAAGTCGAATATTGTAAACCCTACAATCCTTGATCATATATTATATATTTGAAATCGATGTCGAACAAGACACGCCCATAGTAAGCTTAATTGAAGCATCTAAAATCAGAGTCCTCCAGTCCGCAAACATTATCCACATACTAATAGCCTACCCAAGGGTTAAGTTCAGGTGCAAGAAGGTCGCTGTCTACCCGGTCTCCCATCAACACATCATATTACGCCTCGACGACGACACACTGGCGGAATGTGAAGATGACACCTTTGCGGTCACTGGATGCACTGAGACCACACACCGCACGTTTTGTGAACGGCTCGAATCATGCGCGCGTTCAACTCTGCACAATGCCACACACAACCCACCCACTTGCGAGCAATAACGCCTGTAGATGACGGTGTTGTGATAATCAACGACGCAACAGCCCGCGTTAGCACAGATGGTGGGCCAGAGATTCTGATCGAGGGAACGCACCTGGTGACCTTTGAGCAAACGGCAGCCATCAATGGTTCTGAGTTTGTAAACATTCGAAAGGCACTAAGCAAGCAACCAGGAATCGTCAGGTCACCATTACTTAACATCGTTGGCCACGACCCGGTGCTCAGTAGCCCTCTGCTACACAGAATGAACAACGAAAACTTGCGCTCCAAAGTTTTAAGGAAGAAGTTGAATCTGAATGATCTGAATCATCCTGAATGTCGGTCTGATTGGCTCCTTCTTACTTTATCTGGCATTAAGAAGAAGACGAGCCTCCGAGGAGATACAGCGGACCATCGACAAATTCAGCTTGACCGAGGACGGTCAAAAACCTGAGGGGGGGATAGTTAACAAACAATCAAGTTCATACTCCCTTAGCAACTAAGTAGCTTCGCATAAACAATGCTGACGCGCCATAATTGAGTTCAGCGCTCTGCGCTGGGAACGTTCGGCGTTGGAAAGCCGATACTTCCCATTTGGAGTGTTGTCTTCATGGAGTCATGTCTTGATATTGTCTGTACTTCAGTTCTTAAAAAGCTGCTTAATAAATCACAGCTCAGCTCCGGCGCATAACCGTAAATACCTTTGTTCTTAATTACAAACACATTGCTACGCCACAAGGCTAGCAATATAACCAAGGGGGCGAAGTCAAGCCCTCCAACCTAATCTACCTCTCCGCTAAGAAACCTCAGTTCTCCCGTCTGCTTCTTGCGCCGTTATTCCGCGGGGCCTATACCAGTAACGGGACGTCTCCTCCGTGTACCTGCCTCCCACGGAATTTGCAACTATGTGCGTTATGTGCTAACGGTACTTCCAGCTGTCCCGCTCTCGCGCTTCAACGGGCCTGTGTATGTGTGTGAGTGACTTTTGTGCTTTTCGATACCCCGTATCGTCTTCACCCCGTCATCACCCAAGGGGGTTCTGGTTCTGTTTTTAGCACTCGGTGTCCTCTGGCCCGCCGGCGCCGCGCTTCCCTGCTTCAGGATGCAGATAACTGGTGAAGCGAACTTCTTTATCCTGAACGGCCCGTCGAGCCTTGGCGCCAACTTCGCCTGCCTTCGAAAGGTCCCAGTCGTAATCTCGTCAAACAACGAGTTCGGCAGCCTTCGCTCCCTTCCCTGCGTAATAAACGCTGGCCAGTATCCGGTGGACTCCTCCACACTCAGTGGACACTCAGATGCAGCTCCGGCCAGTTCTCGTCCCACCTCCTCAGATCGGCCCCTGTGAACTGCGCGATCATGGTTTTGACGGTCCTGTTGGCCCTTTCCGTGGGATTTTCTTGCGGGTTATATGGAGCCGTGAGCTGGTTTCGCACTCCCAGCTCCTCTAAGAAACATCTTGAACGCCCTGCTGGTAAACTGCACCCCGTTTCCTGTAACGGTTGCCTTGACAGGGTGTCCGCGACGACGTTCAGCTGGCCCTTCCTATACGAAATTTCGTAATCGTATTGTTGTACGAAGTTCCAGTGCCCATCTTGCGATTCTTCCGGACGGGCTCTCGATACTATTTAGCCATTTCAAGGCCATGTGATCACTTTGAATAGGTAACCCTCCAGGTACGGTCTTAATTTCCTGACGGCCCACACTATCGCTAAACATTCCTTTTCCGTTGCAGAATAATTTTTTTCCGCTCCGTTCACCGATACTGTTGATGTCCCTTGCACTCTTGCTAAGCCGGCCAACTCCGACCTTAGGAAGTCATCGACATCCTCCTCCACGAATTCCGACAGCCTCTCCACGTTCGATACTAACAGTCTCTCGTGCGGCCTGCTTTGAACCGCCGGACCCGCTGGTATCGTAACGTTTAGTCCCGCGCACTCCATCCTTGTTCCCACTCTCGATAGGAAATCCCATTCCAGCACTAGAGCGCCGATTATGTTGTGGAGGATCAGCAGCTGCATCCGTAAGGTCCTCTCTCCGAGTCCTATATCTACCTCGATCAGCGATGTGACCTCCTCGGCCGTCCATCCGCCATCCGCACTTCTCTCCTCGTGGGAACGACATATCCCGCCGCCCGCAAGCTGTCCGCCATCTCTTCGCTGATGGCCTTAACTATCGTGGCCTTAACTTTCACTCAGTCTATGAGCACTGTGGCGGACAGTTGTCTTTCCTCCGCCTTCAGTGTGCCCATTAATTTTGAGGGACGGCACCTTGCGAACCCTGGTTGCCCCTCTGAGGCATGGCGTTTCCCGATCTCGGACGGCACTCCACGGTCCTCGGGCCGAACCTTCCGCATACCCAGCAAAAACTGATCGGACGGTTCCGGCACTCCCGCGTCCGCTCCTATGGCGGCTTGTTCCGGGTGTTTTTACTGACTGTAGCACCTGGGGTACAGCTCCTCGCGTATTCAAACTGACTGAGTGGCCTGAGGTAGGGCACATCGCGTAATCTCACGCATTCTCACTGACTGTATGGCCTGACGTAGGGCTCCTCGATTCCAGCCTTCTTTGTTGTTGCTATGCAGCTCTCCTGCGCCTCGATTTGTGGGGAGTTTTAAGACTCCTCACAGTTCCTTTATTAAATCGAGTCATACTAACGGCTTGTGATCGCTAAAGATCTCTTTCTACCAATTAGGTAGGACCTGAAATATTTAGTGGCCCAAACGACTACAAAGAGTTCATTCTCTATTGCGAAATAATTAAGTTCATGCTCGTTTAGAGTTCTACTTGCATAATATATGGGCTTATGCTCTTGCGACAGTATTTAATGAAAAAGGCTTTTAAAAGTCAGGATGTGTGAGTATTGGATCGGACGTTATTAAGAGTTTTAGTCTTTCAAAATCTAAGTTATAGTCTGAATCTTGAATGTTAATTATTGAACCTCTTTTAATCTTAATGTGAGTGGTTTCGCTATTTTTGCGAAGTTGGGAATCAATTTTCGGTAAAAACCGCAAAGACCTAGAAATGATTTAATTCTTTAGTGGACTTTGGTATAGAGAAGTTTACAATGGCTTTAATTTTTACCGGGTTTGGTCTGATACCATCTGTTGATCTTATATGCCCTAAGAATTCAGTTTCTTTCTTTAAAAATACGCATTTATCCAGTTTTAGCTTTAAGTTTGCTTCTCTAAGCTTAAAAAATACCTTTCGCAAGGACAATATGTGCTCTACCAATGAAGTGGAGTACAATATTATGTCGTCCATGTATAAATTATTTAAAGATGATTCGCACGTCTTGCGATGTTTTCATCCGTCAGGTTTTTCTCCAGAGGGGAAGGACTTACTTCGCTGGTGGCTCCGGGGAATCTGGGAAGCAGGAAAATATTATTGTTTACGTTGAGGGGAACTTTCTTTTTTTAACTACCAGCCTTGTGGTCTGGAAGAGTAAATGATAAGGATATGTTTTACGACGTCTAGTCGGAATAAAAGTTGAATAGCTAAAGCGGCAGCTCTGGTGAATACAAATTCAAACTGAAACTTAAAATGATTCTTAAAGCTATCAAAGACTCGCAGTGGCCACGCAAATATGCTGTGTTTGCCGGCTGCGCACTGCTTTCCGGCCCAATGCTGGGTCAGCACATCGATATTATAAGTCATGCACTAAACCAACTGTTCTAGTACGTTGACTTGTTTAACTACTTCCCCGTCAAGATTGTGGCCGTCCTCGGCTCATCATTCGGCGATCATCCCGTTTAATTGGATTGCAGATCCTCGCGCTCCGATGAATCGTAGAAAGGTGATGCCAATACAAATCAATGCCCACAAATCGCTGCTGCGATAAATATTATGCGATGTGAATGATTAGTATCAATTGCTCTCCCGAACTCTTTGATGAACTCCAAGTTACGTTTACTTAGCTGGTGAAGATAGGGGCGACTAAGAATATCTCTGTTGGTGGTGATAACCAATGATGGGGAACTCGCTACCCCTGGAGCTTGTATTTGGGCCTTGTCGTGATTTGTAAAGGTGGTGTCATTTATCACGACACGATCGTTGAAGGTGATGAGTTGTGTACCACGTAGGTAGACTTCTGTCCCGTTGTCCACCGTGATCCTGGCTGGCCGGTCATTGATGATGATGATTCCCTCATCCACGCGGGATAGCGGGTGTAGGTCGCTTGGCTGCGACTCGCAATGCGCTAGCACGCCTGCATGAGCGCATGAGCTTTCCTTTGATAGTTGCCCCGGCGTTGGGGTGCAGTTTTTGATTGTACGGACTTCTTCATCACACTTTGCAACCATATTGTCGGTTATTCGCAGGATAACTCCGGAATAGTGCAAAATAGTGACCTTCCTACAAGATAATTTTATTTTGGGGAATTTGATAATGAAGTTTATCATTAGAGGATTAGAGGATGTTAGAGGTAATATTTTTACAGAGGATGCGAACATAAGATCCCCTATAGGGGTATCAGTGGGTTCTTTCCGCCAAACTGATTTTAAGTCTGCGTGATCTAGGATATTTGGACTAACATTATTATTTTTCGCCAGTGTTACAGCCATCATTAAATTCTGTAACTCCATCATTACCATTGTATTCCTAGCCAGCAGTGTCTCATATAAAAGGCCGGTGTGTATTTGGGTATTTTTATGTGTTTGCAAAATTTGATTTACAGTTGTTGTTAATTGCTTGATTCGACTTTGTATTCTAGTATTAATTTTGATTTGCCTATTGTTTGACTGTGTCAACTGCCACTCTGTGAACCTAACTCTTTCTAGATCGTCGGCATCCAGCGTCCCCACTACTACTTTTAGCATTGGGTCCAGAAAATCCTTTATCCTTGCGATTCTGTGATGAACTCTTAACTAATCCAGCGTGTCCCGAAGGTGCGAGGTATCCGCTTTTAGCAACTTCCTCATGTGAGACTGTGGAAACATTTCGCTCATGCTGCTTGAGTTACGCGCATGAGTTCCGAAAGGTTTACCGAGTATGTCGCATAAGCGAGCTCCTCCCATACCAGGATGTCTCCGTCTATGATGGGGATATACCTTGTTTGCGAATAGTTAGTGATTTGCGCTGACACCAATGACAGTAAGAGGAGGATGAAAATTTTGCACCTGTGGTTTTTTGTCGCTTTTTCTTGTTCGCTGATATTTATCCCATTACCAATTAATTTTATCCTAAAACTAAAACATCGTGCCGTTGGCAATGGACTTAATGTTTACTAAATGATAGTTTGCCAAATGGCTGATATTAGGTAGTAATAATAAAAAGTTCAAAATTAAGCGAGTGAGTCACTTTAAGTTGTTTTTGTGGACCACCCTCCCTTCAATGAGGACCGTGGTCCCCAGGTCTGCTTGTATGGCCTTTTCCTCACATAAGGGAGTGAGTTTATTGCCAAGCCTTCTATTAGTTTTGACCAAAACCTTTTCGCCCACTTCGAAGACTCTGGTTTGCCGAGATGCGTTTTCTCTAGACCTTAGCGCGTCTTGAGCACTCTTAATTTTGTCAGCAATCCGTTCTTGTGTGTCGTCCGTGCATTCTTGACTGGCCTCTTATCGATGACCGAATGGACTGATTTGTTATATCTGGTAGTGTCTAACAAGATTATCTCCAGAGTATCACCTGGTATCACCTGGATTTTTAGGCACCTGGCAAGCTCTAGTAGAGTGCTGTGAAATCGTTCCACTTGCCCGTTTGAGACACTGTGAAGGGTGGCACATTCGTTGATGTCGACGCCAAAATGGTTGTCTAGCATGTACAATTTTCTTTTGCCGACCGTATGTATGTAAATATGTAATTTCCCTCCTTTCCTTAACCCCAAAAATATCTGTAACACGGTTTTTGCAGTGCCACACTTTTGTAGTCGGGAATCTCCGGACTAATTCGTCCTGCACCGTTACCAGCGTGTGCAAATCAAAATGGAGGGCGTTTACGCCCCTAGGGACTATTGCATCCGCAAGGTCATTGAGTAATGACTCCTTGATCGTGTGTTGTTTCTTATTTTTGAAGAGAACGAAAGAGCGTTTTAGCGGAAAGGGCCCTCTTCTTCTAGAATTAGTTGGTGTGAGTGAGGGAAATCTCACAGTGATTGTCGCAACGCATGATTCTGCGTCCTGGTCTCCTATGGCATTCATTTGCTACCTAGACAGGGCATCAGCAACCAAATTTTACTTTCCCGGTTTATAGACTACCTTCGCACCCGTTTCCTCGATGCGTCCCTTCCACCTTTTAATTTTTGCGTTAGGGTTAGAATCTGATACCGCGAAAGACAATGGCTGATGGTCGGTGAAGATAGTTATATCTTTCACCACATATAAATAGTGTCGCAGGTTGGCCAACGCCCAAACGATGTCTAATGATTCCTTTTCATTTTTGGCGTAGTTCATTTCTTTATCCTTTAATGTTCTCGAGATCATTGTACTATGACGGTTCTCTTGTGAAAGTACTGCTCCAATACCGTAGGCTGAAGCATCCGTCGTTAGATGGAATGGCTTCTTGTAATCCGGGTATCTGAGCATAACATCTTCGGATGTCAAAATGTTGCGCAGTTTTTCGAAAGAATTCTTTTGCGCTTCATTGAATTGTACTTGGATGTGTCGCGATCTATGTCCGCTTACACTTCCATTTTCGCTTTTTAAGATGTTCGAAATAGGCTTCGCTATGGCTGCAAAGTCCTTAATGAAGCATCTGTAATAGCTCGCGAGGCCTAGGAATGATCTAACCTGAACTGTTTTTGGTTAGGGAAATTCTTTTCTGGGTCGGTGGTGACTATAAAGACAAGAAAGTTTACGCTTTAAAAAAAAAAAACTTGACTTTTTTACTGAGACTCTCATGCTTGCATCTCTTATGGTTTTTAAAACCCAATCCACGTGCTTGACATAAGCATTTTCATTTTCTGAGAAGATTATTACGTCATCAAAGTAAACAAGTCTTGCCGATTTTCTCTCTGAGAATGTCATCAATGGCTATCTGGGAGATGCTGGCAGCATTTCTCAAGCCAAAGTGAATCGTCTTGAATTCGTACTTTCCTCCGCTTACGGAGAAGGAAGTTTTTTCACGGTCATGTTCCGCTAAGACGATCTAGTGATACCCGGACTTGAGGTTCAGTGTCGTAAAGAATTTTGCCTTACCCAGGTTGCTCAGTATCATGGAGATATCTAGCATCGGGTATTTGTCCGGAATAGTCCGTTCGTTTAGCTTACGAAAGTCTATGACTAATCGTCTATTTTGATTGCCGGCCTCGTCGGTTAATTCTTTGTCAACCACCCCATATTGGGTTTTTATAAGGAGACACCGACTTGTGAATTATACCATTTTTAAGCAGGTCTTGGATCTCGTTGTTGACGAAATCTGCTGCTGGATATTTTGTGGATATTTTGGCGTAAATGGGCTCTTTGATAGTCGTTCTACCGATGTTTTTTATGGCAGGGCCTCGTTGGGATCGGCGAAGTCTTTTTTTCGGCCTTTCATCATCCCCCTTCCTTACCAAAGGTGGAACGTTAGTGAAGTTGACGTCAGTGTATTTATGGAATGAAATCTTCTCAACGTCCTTACCCCATTTGAGTTGGGCGGAAGCAAGGAAAAGTGATGCGCCGGCCTGTGTTAACAGATCGGCTCCGATTATTCCATCGAAAAGTGTAAAATCTGGTAGAATGAAAAAGGTTGCCTTCAAGTTAAAGATCGAGACGAAGCATTTTTTTGTAACAATGGAGCGCCATGAATTGAGTGAACTTTGAAAGGTGAGTCCACCGGGCGGATGCAATTTTTTGACGCGCCAGTGTCTAAAAGGAAATTCAGTGGTACCCCCGCTACTCTTCGTCTGATGACGGGTAACAGGGATTTTCCCCTAAAAAATGGACGTAGTCAGAATCATACTCGCCAATGGCATCGTCGTCTATTTTCGATTCCGCTTTGGAGGCGGCATATGCTCCTGTCTTTTCTTCCGCATTCTACGTAATGAAGTTAAATTTTTGTTGTTTCCTCACAGCGCCTGTGCGCTCAGAGGTGGCTGGTCTTCTGTTCTGGTAGGCAGTTGCCTGGGTCGGCTGCAGTAACTTAGAAAATGAGGGATCGACCACAATAGGCTCTGGTGTGCCGTTGTTTTTATAATTTTTGGTATTGTGCGGGTCTGCGTGAGCCTGTACCCTATGCTGCCTATTGAAATACGAATTTTTGGCATTATTTGGTTGTGGGTCATGGCGGTGGTACATGCCAAGTTGACGACCACGCGTTTAGGGGTTTGCGATCGTTGTCTTCCTGACTTTTTCAAAACTGGCTGCAAAAACATACCTCTCGTGGTTACATTCTTTTTGCGCTAAAGCCAGAGCTCACGGCATGTCTTTCGGCGCGAAAAGCACGTCAGTGAGATTGCGTCTAAGTCCCGAAATGAAAATACGCAAAGCGTCATCTCGGAATTTCTCGCACAATATTTTTGTCGTCGACGGCTCGTGAGACATATGATTTTTGTTTGTGATTTTTTTCTCGACCTCATCATAATATGTTGTTTCCCTGTCTTAAAGTGCTCATGTCTTGTCGGTCTCATTGGTGTACATGCATTGGTCGCTTGTCACCGTAAGTGAAATCAAGCCGATTTATAATAGCATCGAAATTCAGTACGGTGCCAAGCGAGGATAAAACATTATCGGTCGCGACCCTAACCTTGTTTCTAATAATAGTCACTGCCTCGTAATAGCGAGAGGTGCCGTTGAAATTTTTTAATATGCAATATGCAGCTATCGCCGCTTGCCGCTACGAGACTTATGATTTCTGTGACCCTGAGAATGCAGGCAAATATTTAACGGCGTCCAAAGTCGCGCCACATTAGAGATTCAACTTAGAGAGCCAACTGGCTGGCCAGTTCCTGAATTGTCCGACGCAGTTCATTTTGTGCGTGTTGGTTTTTGGCGGCCTCGTCCGCTAAAGTGTTGGTCACAATTTCCTGTATTACATTGCTTTGAACTGTTCTGGATCTATCGCCATTGCGGGGGATTCGAGGTTACACGTCTTAGAGAAGAAGCTAGACTTTCGCTATCGGACTCTGAGTCGGTGGAGTATGGTTTATTATTCCTATATTGTGAGAATCCGGGCTGCATGAGCGGTCCAATTCGCCTAGATATGCAAAAGCTGCCTGTGTGGGTAGCTGTTGACCACAGACAAACAAACAATAAATAAAGACAAAGGCTCCAGCGTCGAATGTCGCGCTTGAATCGAATGAAAACATAAAACAACAATAATAAATGAATACGTTCGCAGTTATAAAAAATAATTATTAAATTTTTACTTTTATTCACATTGATATGAGACCGTGTTTTAGTATATTTTCTGAATTAATAATTTATTTTTAATAAAATTAAAAAAAAAATGTTTTTTTTGTTTAAAATAATTTTTGTTGAATTTAATTTTTTCGCTGTAACATTGGCGTTGATTAAAAATTTTTGTATTAATATTATTTTTTATTTAATAAAACGCTTCTGTGTAGCGGTTCGCGGCACATACAAATATTAATAGACTTAAAATGCGTTTAGCCTTGTATCACTTACATGTTTTTTTCAGTGTATGTGTTATTTCGTCACTTTGTCACTTATTTTATTCACTTTTCCCGCGCCGTTGTTCTTTGCTTTGCCGCCCGTGTTTGGGTAGCAGTTTCATAAGCACCGTTTGATTCGCACCGTCTTGCGATGTTGTCATCCGTCAGGTTTTTCTCCAGAGGTGAGGGGCTCCCTTCGCTGGCTGCTCTGGGGGGTCCTTCCTCTTTTAACTACCAGCCTTGTGGTCTGGCAGAGTAAATAATAAAGATATGTTTTACGACGTGCAGTCGGAGTAAAAGTTGACGAGCTTCCTCTCTTTATTCTGGTGAATACAAATTCAAGGACTCGCAGCGGCCACGCAAATATGCTGTGTTTGCCGGTTGCGTACGGGTTTCCGGTCCAATGCTGGGTCAGCACATCGATATTATATTTCATGCACTGAGCCAACTGTTTTAGTACGTTGGCTCGTGTTTTTGAAAATGAAATCTTCTAAGAGACTATTCAGGCAACGCTGAAGAGTTGCAGGTGAATTTTAAGCCATATGGCATTCGAGTATATTCGAAATGGCCATTTTTTGTGGAAAAGGCTGTATTCGAATTTTAATTCATTCGTATTTGATGAAAACCTTTTGCTAGGTCAATGGTATTGAAATATTGGCAATTACCAAGCTTGTCTAAGCTTGTTTCATCCATTACTGGTATAGGGTATTTGTCGTCAATGACTATGCGAAATTTTGCCTTTTCCGATGCGTCTTCTTTTTTTGATTCTACCCAAATAGGAGAGCAATACGGAGACTTGGACTTTCTTATGATGCCTTGTTGCATCATTTCTTTCATTTGTTTTTCGACTTCTTCATCGAAACTTTGGAAGTATTTATAAGGCCTTTAATATATTGGGTCCACATGTTTTGTATTTATTCAACTAGATTTATTGTTCTAGTGAAGGTCAAATTTTCACCCTCCTTGTACTGAATGTCTTTAAACTCATGCAAAACCTTAGTGAAGGCTATTTCCTCTTCGTTCCGCTTGTAAAATGTTTGCTTTGTTGGGCAAAGTTTACTTGGTTTTAAATTTATATTTTTATTTAGTTATATTAGTTTGGCAAATATCTCCCTTCCGCCTTTTTGTCTTTTGAATTTCGCGGCTATGTACAAAGCGCTACAGAGCTCGTATCTGGCAATACTATACATCATTTGAAAGGTCTTGACATAACCTACAAAACGACGCATGATTAGTTTGGATATTGCGTTCAACAGTTATAGACGTGTAAACATGGAGTTCACTAACGCCGAAATTCGCGCTATTTTAAAGTTTTCCTTCGTTCGCAAATCCGCTAGAGAAACGTTCCGTGAGATTAATGGTGTTTTGGGGGATGGTACTCTATCACTTCGAACCGCGGAGGAATGGTTTCGACGATTCAGATCCGGTGAAAACGACACCATGGATAAGCCAGCCGGCGGAAGACCTGTGACGACAAATACCGATCAAATCATGGAATACATCGAGTTAGACCGGCATGTGGCATCTCGTGACATCGCCCAGGAGATAGGAGTTAGTCACCAAACCATTTTAAACCATCTGCAGAAGGCTGGATACAAAAAAAAGCTTGATGTTTGGGTGCCGCATGATTTGACGCAAAAAAACCTTCTGGACCGAATCAACGCCTGCGATATGCTGCTTAAACGGAACGAACTCGACCCATTCTTGAAGCGGATGGTGACTGGCGACGAAAAATGGATCACATACGACAATATCAAGCGAAAACGGTCGTGGTCGAAGGCCGGTGAACCGTCCCAAACAGTGGCCAAGCCGGGATTGACGGCCAAGAAGGTTTTGCTGTGTGTTTGGTGGGATTGCAAGGGAATCATCCACTATGAGCTGCTCCCATATGGCCAGACGCTTAATTCTACCATCTACTGCGAACAACTGGACCGCTTGAAGCAGGCGATAGACCAGAAGCGTCCAGAATTGGCCAACAGGAACAGGTGTTCCACCAGGACAACGCCAGACCACACACTTCGTTGATGACTCGTAAGAAGCTACCGGAGCTCGGATGGGAGGTTTTATCGCATCCACCATATAGCCCGGACATAGCGCCAAGTGATTACCACCTGCTCCTGTCCATGGCGAATGCCCTTGGTGGTGTAAAGTTGAACTCAAAAGAGGCTTGTGAAAAGTGGCTGTCCGAGTTCTTCGCAAATAACGAGGGGGGCTTCTACGAGGGAGGTATTATGATGTTGCCGTCTAGATGGAAACAGATTATCGAACAAAACGGCGCTTGAACTAAATCCGATCACTGTAACACTTTTTATAAAGCATTGAATAAAGAGCAAAATAGCGGAGGGGAGATATTTTCCAACCTATTATTATACCATTAATGGTATGTGCTTGCAATTGGCAATTTTTTATGAGAAAATTTAAGATTTATGTTCTCTTTCTTCTTGATCTTGTTCCTGTTCGCTGTCCGAGGGATGTTGATGAACATTTTCTGATGTGTCCATTTTAGATTGGCCATGTATGATTGTTTAATCTGATTCTCAAATTACTTGAATCCCGCACTTATTTTGGAGGTTATTGTTGTTATTTTGTTTTTGCTGGCATTCGTAAACGAAATGGATACGCTCACTATTTTTGTTTGTATGATTCCTCTTTTGTTGCCGGCTGTTTTATGCTCGGACGTAATTATTCGAGATTAATTTGCTGATTTCGATCACTTCCACGGTGTTGAACCCTTTAACGGTATTGTCGGAGGCCTTGGACTCCTTGCCGCCCATCTTGAGACTTCTTGTGTGGTGCTTATCACTATCAGTTTTCCTTTGCAAGGCGCCCGCTTGACTTCCGTCGGTGGGCTCGAAAAAAGTGGATCTTCCTTTATGAGGTGTCCTTAGGCCCATCACTTGTGCTTCCCGTCCAGGACTCTGGAATCCTGTAACTTTGTGCAGGATTGGAGTTAAGTTGTCCCCCCGGGTTCTCTGGACTTCTTGACTACGAGATTGATACCTTTCACTTTGGACAGCAATCTTTGGCTTGTCTTCACACGGTCTTCTCCCGAGTATGACACATCCCGGGGATCCTCCCGGATCTTCACTCTCTTCTAGTCTCGGTTGGCCGAAGTCGTTTTATACCGGCTTAGAGCTTTTTCTTGGTCATCGGTCTGATAGGCCAAGTGTTCCCACCTAGGAGTCATATTTCATATTTTCCCTATTTTGGAATACCCTGTTGATGATCTATGCCCGTTACTGAAGTAGAATTTCCATGTGAATGATTGCGGCCGTTGGACTGGTCATCAGACACTCGTTTATTGACGAACTGCATTTTCTTGGTTGCATTCCGTATGACTGAACGAAATGGTTGTACTCCTTCCCCTGGTTTAAATTCTGGCTGGTTTTATGGGCAAATCTTCAAACTTGTATGATTTATGGGTGTATTTTTTCCTCCGTTACAATTTTTTGTAAATATTGTGGTCTATAATTTATTTTGCTTATTTTGTTATCCCTCATTCAAATGGAGAATATTACTATTAGAATATTTCATGTTTTAGTTCTATATACGTTTTTGTTTTTTTTTTTTTGTGTTGACTCCTAACTTTTATCTGTATCCCATTTTTTGTTTTTGTTTTAGATTTTGGTTTTACATAGTCCAACCATGTATGACTTTACGGACCATACTACTATATAGTTGTGATTATTTATTTTTGAGCCTATTTAGTGGACCATCTTTATAGATCAAGACCAACGCTGAAATTGCATTTTTGATAAATAAAAGACACCGGGTGGGATTTATATTCTTTATTCTTCAACGTTCAGCCTAAGACTAAAAATCAAAAGAAAGTAACATTGAAAAGTATCCTTACTGCTTTAAGAATATGTTAGGGTAGCTCGGGAGAGCATTGCTTTTGGATGCTAAAGTTGAGGAGCGCTTCAAAGAGAGCAGTCAAAACTGCTTAGGCCAGGCTTTAAGATTGGTTTACAAGAATGGCTAAGTGGCGTATACAAGAATGGCATGCAGTATGGATATGTTACTACCCTCCCCTTAAAGAGAAGCCTATACTTGGGCTGGGATAGATGGATACAGTAGGGATAATGGAACTTCTACTATTTCGATTTGTTGTGGTGTGTTTTTATTTGGATTCTTGCTTAATTTTAGTTTCGCATATAGCATCATGAATGATTTAAATGATACGTATCTTAAATAAAAGTACAATAAAATAAGTAAAATGATGACATCGGTCATAAGTAAGTATATGTAATGTTGTTTTCTAAAATCATTTCGATAATGTCGTTGTGCTTAACAATTTTTATGTTTGTTACTTAAAGTGGTGTGTCTGACACCACTATTGTCAGATCTATTTCTGGTTTTAAAAGATTTTCACTTAATATTATGCTATTGATTATATTCGTTACTTGTAATGTAAAAGGTTATACTAGATTTTGTAAAAAGTATGTAACATGCAGAAGAAAGTGTTTCCGATCATATAAAGTATTTATATTCTTGATCAGGTTCAATAGCCGAGTCGAACTGGTCATGTCCGTCCGTCCGTCTGTCCTTAGTTTTTTATTAGTCTTGTGAATTTCTATAGATTGGCCAAAAATCGTTTTTAACTGCCACGCCCACAACTTTGAAAGTTTTTATTTTTTTCTCTTTTTTTTAGTCTTGTAAGTTTCTATCGATTTGCCAAACATTTATTTGCCACGCTCACTTTTCCGGTCACAAACCGCCCAAGACTGTCATGCCCCTTTTGAAAAATGTTTTGATATTTTTTATTTTTTTTATTAGTCTGGTAAATTTTTATCTATTTGCTACAAAATCGTTTTTCCACGCCCATAAACTGTCACGCTCACACTTCTGAAACAAAATGTTAAATTCTTTAAATTTAGAATTTTTTTTGCAATTTCTACCGATATTCCAGAAAATTAGGAAATTTCTCGTTTGCACTTCCACTAACTTAGTAACGGGTATTTGATTGTCGGGGAACTCGACTATAGCATTTTATCTTTATGTTTATTAGTGAAAAGTTAATAGGTATATGAGAAATTATAAATAAATGCTTATAATTGTAATTAATCCAAGTGGATGTTTTAATATTTCAAATGTTTTGGCTGTTCCCGTTCTCAAACTTTTAGTTTAGTAGTTCTTACGTACGCCCTATTCGTGAACCTGATTCGCACATAAAACCAGCCAGAATCTAATCTAGTGGAAGGGGTACAACCATTTAGTTGAGCTATACCGAATGGAACCCAGAAAATGCAGTTTGGCAAAAAACAGGTGTCAGATTACCAGTCCAACGGCCGCCGTCGACCCCACGGAAATGCTACTCCAGTAACGGGCATAGTTCAGCAACAGGGTATTGACTCCCAAATGACCGATGACCAGAGCAGCCAAGAAGAAGCTCTAAGCCATTATAAGAACGGCCAACTAGAAGAGAGTGAAGTTCTTTCTTCTCCCGGGAGGTGTCATACTCGGGGAAGACCGTTTGAAGACAAGGCAAAGATTGCGGGCCAAAATGAGAGGTATCAATCTCGTAGTCAAGAAGTCCAGTGAGCCCGGGGAGGACATCTTCCTGCAATAACTAGGTATAACAATAACTTGCGCTGCTTCTAAGTCTCCGGAAGCTGCGTGCTTAATCTCAACATTCTAGCTTTTGTAGTTCCTGAGCGAGGCGTTCATACGGACAGACAGACTGACAGACGGAATATATACTTTATATGGTCGGAAACGTTTCCTTCTCTTTGTTACATACTTTTCAACGAATCTAGTATACCCTTTTACTCCACGAGTAACGGGTATATATTATTACATCACATCGCAGACAATTTATCTGATATGGATCTCGCTATAATTTTCGATTTGATAAAACCTGACCAAACACATATTATGCAACTTAAAAAAATGGCGAAGACCAAAGCGAAGGGGATGAAATGAAATAGGCTCAGTACGAGACAGATTTTATGAGTTTGCAAAACGTCAAAACTGACAAAGTTGATCAAACAAATGCAAGCAGTGCAGCAGAACAGTGTATACGGCAGTCTGCTTTAAACTTACGGGATATAGAGGACTCAATTCGAATTTGTGGGTGAAAGAATTTGAAGACAGAATTTTGTAAAGCGATCGTAGCAAGGCCCCGTATAAAACTGAAAATCGAAACTGAAAACTGAAAATTTCAGATAAGCTTATGTTGGGGAGAATGGCTAAAGGCAAAAGTGTGCAGGAATGCTGTTTGCATATAAAAGAGATAAATTTCAAAGGAAACATTGAAAATAGTTCTCTAATTGAATAAATCATCGACGAAAAATACATTATTCGAAGAAAATCCAAAAGTGAATATAGAAACTCAACGATACCCAACAAATACATATTCCCAAAAAGTGACGCCAAGAACCAAGCAGTGCAGAACATTAACGTTAACAGAGATAAGAAATGTGGTGCTAAAGAGTAGAAAATGTTTTCAGTGTAACAATTTTGGACACATCGATAAAGAATGTACAAAAAAACACACTGTGAAAGAATGGGAGCAGCCAACATGTGTAAGGTGTCATCAACTCATTCTTTTATGTGCATAACAGTTGAAGTATATAATGAAAAGTAGACTGCTCTTGTTGATACCCGAAGTATGTATAATTTCTCGTGGTAGAATCCTGAAGTAAAAGTTACAAAAGCTCTCAAAGAAACAGTCCGCAAAATTGTCAATCCTACAATCCGGTATACACAAACCCAACAATAATTAAAATGCGTTTAATTCTAAAAGACGATATGCCAATACACTCACGGCCCAGCGGAACATTGCCGTAAATATACATTGATGTAAGTATACATCAGTGCGAGTGTCTTTTGGTCTTTCTAATTCGGCAAGCGTATTCCAACGTCATGTAAACGCTATCTTCAGAGATTTAGCCCGCAAAAGCGTGACTATACCAACACCTGCAGAAACAGAAAAAAAAATTCTTAAGAGGTGGTCAGAGTATGGGCACCTTATTAACTTCAAAATATGTACTTTCTTGAAAAATAAAATCGTGTATTTGGGCCACATAATCGATTTTCAATGAATAAGTCAGTCTCAAAAAAATACCCGTGCTGTGACTTTATTTTTAGTTCCAACTAATCAGAAGCTGCTACAACGTTTCCTTGTCTTAGTTCTATTCCGAAAATCTATTCTGAACTTTTCACAAATAACTAAACCTTGGTCTGACATGACAAAACTAGATGCTAAGATTATATTTGGTAATTCGGAGATGGCTGTTTTCAACAATCTTAAGATGCTGATAACACAAAAGCCTGACCTACAAATTTTAATCAGCAGCACGAGACTGAGCTACAATTAACGCTTCAATAGATAGTTTTGGCGCCATCTTGTTAAATAAATTCTCAGACGATAATCAATTGCATCCCGTATATTACATGAACAAAACCGACATCCGATACCGAAAGAAAGTTTACAAATTACGAACTTGAAATACTTGCTGTAGTGGAAGCTTTAAGGAAATTCAGAGTCTACCTACTTGGTTTACGCCTCAAATTCATTACAGACTGTAGTGCTTTGGCTAAAACTATCCACAAGAAGGACTTGGCAGCCGGATAGCTCGTTGGATCCTTCAGCTGCAGGAATTCCAAAACGACGCCAAACTCAGAGCTGGCACCCGTATTCACTGCGCTGATGCTCTCAGTCGAGCTACCTAATGATGATCACGGAGAACAGTCTTCACAGTAGAATGAAGTAAACAAGCTGAAAACAATAATCGATATTCTATCGGATAAGACAAAACATCGATTTTTTCATGAAGCAAGGTCTTTTGCACAAACTAGTCAACGACTGCACAACTAATAGTTGTGCGTGCGGCTATGTTGATACTACGTACCAAAATTGGAAGAGAAGATTCAGAAAACAAGAAGGGGAACTTTATCCACTTAGCAAATGTACCATACACTATCTTACACTGTACGCTACAAACGTACCATATAGGTTTCTTAGATTTCTAGAGTCAACGCACAAGCAGTATAAACACATATTATCAATAATCGACAGTTGCACCAAATTTTTCTGGCTCTATCCGACCAAATTAACTGTTATGTACGCCCAATTTGTGAATTTATAAGACTTTGCACATGAACCAGCCAGAATCTAAAGCAGTGGAAGGGGTACAACCATTTCGTTGAGCTATACGGAATACCAGTCTAACGGCCGCAATCGATTGCTACTCCAGTAACGGGCATAGTTCAGCAACAGGGTATATGGGTGATATGACTCCTAGGTGGGAACACTTGGCCTATCAGACCGATGACCAGAGTAGCCAAGGAAAAGCTCTGAGCCATCATAAAAACGGCCAACCGAGACTAGAAGAGAGTGAAGTTCTTTCTTCTCCCGGGAGGAGTCATACTCGGGAGAAGACCGTTTGAAGACAAGGCAAAGATTGCGGTCCAAAGTGAAAGATGCGGTCCAAATCAATCTCGTAGTCAAGAAGTCCAGAGAACCCGGGGAGGACATCTTCCCTCCAATCCTGCACAAAGTTACAGGATTCCAGAGTCCTGGACGGGAAGGACAAGTGACCGACCGAGCCAACCGACAAAAAGTCAAGCGGGCGCCTTGCGAAGTGATAAGCAACACACAAGAAATCTCAAGATGTCCTTTCAAAACTTTCAATGGACAATCCACGACAATGGTATACATTTTTCAGTAGAGAACAACAAGTCATCAACTCAACGTTTGTTAGAAGCACCAAAACTACAGAATTTGAGCTATAAACGGGCACGAAGATGCACCTTAAATCCGATTTAAGGATTCATCACATGCTAGACGATGAAATGATTCAGAATTTCAAAGACGAGCGCTATCAACTTAGAATGCAAGCAAAGCAGCATATTCTCGAGATTCAGGACAACAGAGACCAGCTTCAATGTAAAAAGCTTGGTCTGGACTTAAAACTGAAACCGAAGTATCTTGGTCCATACCGCTTTTGTGAATGCTAAATCAAAAGATACCTATGATGTTTCTGCCCACGTGCAGACGAGCACTTGCTCTGAATTTCTAAAACCATGGATGCCTTATACCGACGACAAGGACGAGGCATTTGAGGCGAATGCACAGTAGAATGGCCTTAGCTGGCTATTCCAGCTAATCTAACGACGACGAGGAGAAGCTAACGTCGTGGCAATTCTTGAAAAGACGATAAGACGAGAACTCCCCATAACGACCCACAACTCCCCATAAGATAATTATAAGCAACATACATAAGCCCGCAACAGTATAAACTCATATACACACAACTAATGTATAAACACAAAATATTAAAGTCTAAGCACAAAATGTAATCAAAGAACGAGAGCCCTTCGATTAACCTTGGACACAGCGTCATGTTCCAAAGCCACCCTTTCTTACAGATCGCAAATCATAAACATAGACTCTTGTCGCCTTTATAAATATAGACTCTCGTCGCCTAACCATTTGCATTCGACCACTTGGCGAGCCAACTAAAATAATAAACTTTTCTGATCGACGCCTCAGGATACTCCAATTACCCCTATTTCTCAGAAGACTCTCTTCCAACAGGAAAATAAAGGTTTACAACCCAACTCTCTTAAACTTCGCTCTTCGGCTTCCCCAAATTGCCTATAAAACAGCAGCATGTCTCCATGCAGCAGTTCAGTACTGAGTACGTTATTAACCGCGATAACTCAGCTAAAGCCAATTTAAACTTCCAACTTAGTGATAATAAAAAGCCTCTAGTTCTTTCCTTAAATGGAATAATATAAAACTCAAACGCGTGTTTTTTTTTATTAAACTCTCGGTCTGAATTCGTAAATATATATATTTATTTATTTGTATTCAAATCTTTACATATTATATATATATTTATGTAAAATGCATTTAAATTATTCATGATACTCTTCGAAGCTTGTTAAATGATTAACAAAATTATATTACCCTAACAAGAAGTACCAGATAGCGTCGCAAGGCTTTTACATTGCCTTAACATGAGTTATGGCATTTCGACCGATATGGTTTGCTTATAAACGAGCAATATTTGGAAATTTCAAATATTAGCAGCGAGTGTAGGTGGGTTAGGGTTGAATGTTACTGTACGAATTTTGTATATATTATGTATAAATTTGAAAAGTAATGTCAACGATATCTGTTAGATAGTTCCACCCACACAAATAATGGTAGTAGAAATATACATATTCAATTGATTTCCCATTCATTAGGCCCCTAATACAGCTTATTTCAGTTTTGGCAAAACAAAAAATAAAATTAAAAAATATCACAACATTGTTTAATAGTATGTTTTTGGCATACCGATAGAAAACAGCAAGACAGATAATTGTTTTGATGGAATATTAAAGTGATTGGTCTTATATCCTGTTGACTATATCAGTTAGTTTCTTAACTAAAAATAGATAATAATAAAAGAATAGATAGATAAATGTCAAAGGCTTGAAACGTTCAAGGCTTTACTTAGAAAAAGTATTTACAAAATCGTCTCCCTTGGAAAATTAATTTTATGTCCAATTTTCTATAATGAGCCCTTATTTATTAATTTGAAAATTCCCAAACACCGCTTGGATACGACCTGCACAATTTATACAAGACAAAAATCGTTACATGTCGCAAGACTGCTGATGAACGTGTACATATATGCGGACATACATATGAATGTTTTGTGCATCAAAGGTTCCTGAGTGATATTTTGCTTTATGTGTTGTTTTATTTTAATCATAGAAAATCAACAAGAGAAAAGTAATGTAAGTTTTTAGGAACTGTTAAATGAATTTAAAACAAGTTTAAGCGTCGAGATTAAGTTTATTGTAAATATGTAATGTACATATTTATAAACGTTAATCAACTAAAATGTCGATAAATGAGATAAAATTATTATTTTACATCCAGTAAAAACATGTCTGTACATAAGTATTTTATTATATTCAATCTGCTTTATTTTTAATTTGTATAAGTGTAAGAATATTAAATTGGAGTGACTCCCATATCTCTAGGTGCTTGTTGTATTGATGTACGAATACACTCATAAAGAGATATATGTATGTATGTAGATACATATATACGTACATATGCATGTACTTTGTGCAGCCGGAACCACAGTCTTCCCTATTATATAATAGGTCGTCAAATATCTCCCTTTTTTCTTCGCTTTTTTGCTCTTTATTCAATGCTTTATAAAAAGTGTTACAGTGATCGGATTTAGTTCAAATATGCGCCGTTTTGTTCGATAATCTGTTTCCATCTAGACGGCAACTTCTAATACCTCCCTCGTAGAAGCCCCCCTCCTTATTTGATTTGATCGGTATTTGTCGTCACAGGTCTTCCGCCGGCTGGCTTATCCGTGGTGTCGTTTTCACCGGCTCTGAATCGTCGAAACCATTCCTCCGCGGTTCGAAGTGATAGAGTACCATCCCCAAAAACAGCATTAATCTCACGGAACGTTTCTCTAGCGGATTTGCCTTTAACGAAGGAAAACTTTAAAATATCGCGAATTTCGGCGTTAGTGAACTCCATGTTTACACGTCTATAACTGTTGAACGCAATATCCAAACTAATCATGCGTCGTTTTGTAGGTTATGTCAAGGCCTTTCAAATGATGTATAGTATTGCCAGATACGAGCTCTGTAGCGCCTTGTACATAGCCGCGAAATTCAAGACAAAAAGGCGGAGATATTTGACAACCTTACAGTTATCAACAAATCTTCTTTAAGATTGTGTGCAACTACATATGTATGTATGTATGTATATTATTGATCAGGATAACTAGACAGTCGATCTTGCAATGTGCGTCAGTTATAACTTTTCAGTTATTTGATAATAACTTTAAAAGTAAAGTTAAATTAATACATTTTGGTTTTAGTATAAAAATTATATTTAACGCAAGACTATATAATTAATTTTCCTTTAAAAGTTACCGGCATGGCTAAAAAGGCGGCGTAAGCCGCTTTCCTACTTGCATATACATACATATGTAGGTTTGTAGTTACTTCATATACACTCAAACTTACATATATAAATACATATATTCCTGAAACTCTCCCACAGCGTTCCTTAGAGTTATACCCTTTATTCAAAAGTGCAAGAAGATTCGTTGAAAAATATGTAACAGGTAGAAGGACCCGTTTCAGTCCCTGCATTCTTGATAACGGTCACAAGCTGAGTCGATCTGGACATGTCCGTCTCTCCGCGTTTATGAACGTCAAGATCTCTGGAATTAAAGAAACTAGAAGGTTAAGATAAAGAAAGCAGCATTTAGTAAGCAGCGCCGGTTTTTTTTCGGAACTTTGTCACGCCCACTATAACGCCAACAAACCACAAAACTGCAACGCAGGCACTTTTTAAAAATGTTTTAACTTTTTCCATTTTATCACTTATCACTTACCAATTTGTCGTTTTGTATTTTCCATAATTTTTAAAGCTTTTTATGCTTTGTGTTGACACAAGAAAATTGTAAAGGTATTTTTTCCATTTTGATAAATTCAATCAGTCACTTGAGTTCGTAAGCTCATAAAAAATACCGTGTTGATTTAGGAACATGCAACTCGCAAAAATGTCTTTTTTTCAATTTAAAAATTTGAAGACTAGCCTATTTCTGCCGCGCATTTGGAAAAGTCATATTACAACCATTGAATTCGCGTCAGACCCATTGAAAGCACTATTGGCTAGATGTAGATCCATAATCGAAATAGTTTCTTCGCAAAATGTGAAAAATGTGAATTCTGTCGCATCTGCATAAAAAGCAGGACAACGCATAAAACTGAAAGAAATCTAAAATAAGTTCTTTAAAAAAGATAAGGGGTACTTCTATAAAAAATAAAAGTTCACATTTTTTAATTGCAAAGAAGTCAAAAAATAGAATTTTCATATATCTGTAATTTATTGGTCTAAAAGGATAAAGTTGGAATCAGAATCTTTAGGGCGATTAAAAATAAAAGCAGAAAAAAAATACACATTTTCTGTTTAGAAATTATAGAAATCTTGAAGTTACGTTTTAGAAAACCGGTGGGCGATATTATTAGCCGACAAGCCGACCATTAAATTACCAAGCTTCTATCAGCGCTTTTTGAATTTATAGTCACCTAATCATATTTACGGTGGTTCACAAATAAAATACTTTATTTAATGTCCTATTAACCGGTGCTTCTAAATATGTCCAGGTGGCCCTCCATTGTCGTAGTCACGAATGAGTCACCGGGATGTGTGATCGATATACACAATATTAATATAGAAACGGTGCGTCCATTGGGCGGACCCGGTCCTTTGGTTGTTGTTTCTTTTCATTCGCGCAAATCTGAAAAAATATTTAAACATGAACTTTCTCTGTATCTCCGAGCTCCTTTGGGGATTGCGAATCCGCCGAACAAACTTGTAAATGTTTTAAGACTTCGAGACTCTCGGACTTTTAAGGTGGAATAGTGTGCTTTTGTAATTGCTTTGAATGCCCGTAGACTTTCTAGTTTGTGTTTCTCCGCATTCTTATCTCGAACATAGTGTGCAAAGCATGGAGCACAGGATATTCCAAAGGTCATTGCTTTCATCACAAATATTCTTGAAGCTTGTGTTTCCTTGTTGAACCAAATAAAACGATGAGCGTGCGACTCTGCTTTCAATATTCTAATTTGATGGAATCATTTCAGCAATGTATCCGCAAGCACCAATTTCGACAACCCGAAAAGCCATTAAACCGTCTGTGAGCGGTTTCAATAGATCAGGACCAGTGACGAAATTGTTGACAGACTTTCCATGAGAATTAGCTGATGCTTCCCATACAAGCCATACCTTGTCCGGCTTATTTGGGTTGTGGGTATTGGTAATTGGTATATTGGTAAGTACCAAATATCGCTCATTTTGTTCACTGGACAACTCGAATGCATAGCAAGTTGTTAATATGTAGCTCAATCTTATCGTAAAAATCCGGTTATCGTTTTTTTTGTTTTTAGACAGTTAAGTCTTAAGTCTGAGGGCTAGTATCGCGCCAAAGAAACCCAACATGATAGTGCCACTCGACCATTGTGCAGGTGGCATCTAGTATGCTAAGACTTTTTTACCATTGATGAACCGAAACGTTTTTGGAGAATTGGAGTCGACGTTAGAGGTCTTCTATATGGCTTTATCAATTTCATTCCAGATGCATTGCAACTGGTGCATGCGGTTTTGGCGCAGTCGGAGCCTTGTAGTCCCCAGCCAAGTGTGAACTTCGAATCGATTGGATCGTTCCGCTTTCCTTCTCGTAGTTTTCGAGGTACGACTAGCTTCCAGTTATTCGTTCCAATCAAGAGCATTGTTTTAGCATTCCAATAAGATTTTAAAGGAATTCTATTTAAATGTAGGTGAAATCCTGGTGATCCTGGTTGACAATTCGTTTGAACAAACCCAAGTTAATTGCGGCATCTGCCCCAGAGACTGGAATATTGAAACGAACGGAATTTCTCTCCGTTAGTGGACTAGCATGCATAATGGATCCATAGTGCCTCGTATGCTTTAAAGAACACACCGTTTATGGCTGTAACTTAATCTTCTACCATGTGTTTTTAGGTGCTTAAAGCACAAGCGATTATTGCGAACAATTAGTTGCTTTCCTTCATAGGGAAAATTTCGGAACTTTGCACCCTTGATTTTGAGAGTTTTGGTAGACAAAGCAAGACGTGTTTTTATGGCTGTTTCGAAACTCTTCGAATTCGAATTCAAAATTGTGGCTGGTGTGACTGTGCACGGTAGAAGCTGCTTGTATGTATACAACCCATAGCTTAACTCCTTTACGCTTGCTACGGTTCCGTCTTTTGGGTGATTTGCGCAGTTCAGCTTGATTTAGTTTGAAAGTTTGTCGGCTATATCCCTTACATGCATAGGATCGTTATACTGGACATCGAGATTACAGGTCTGCGTAGTACCTGTCTGTTCTCGTATGTTGCGAAGAGCAAGCGCATAGCCAAACTCTCCTTGTTTACTGATGTTCTCCAAACTTTTTTGATCAGTCGATCTATAATGTAATCCGGACGTAATGTAATCACTATTAGCAGTAAGAGCTTGTCTCGAACTAGGTCGTATGCTTACCTTTAAGCATTGTTTTTTTTTTTGTTATACACAGTTGCGTTCGAAATAATAGTAGTGCCGTTATTTCTCATTATTTCCTCTATTCCTTCACATATTTTAATAATTTTTTTACACAAGTAACTGTAATTCTCTAAGAATGTAAGGATTTGTTCGGTTCTCTTCTTGTTTTACATTCTTTTTCGCAATTGCAAGGATTCACTAGTTTGACCCATTTAAAATAATAGTAGTGCCAGATAAACGTCCCTACAAATTTCTTAGCTGGGTTGGTAGGTCCTTTCTGCGGAGACGGGATCAACTGTTGAGCTACGCTAGACCTCTCGTGGTAATTTTCTTAGAGTTCCGAGATTATATTTATGTCTGGTGTAATAATTTCATTCCGAAAATACCACGGTACCCCAGTGATATTTCTCAAGGTGTTCGCTGTATGATGTCAATGTTGCTGTTACTGCAATTCCCCCATAGCTGTGAGACGTATGTCCAAATTTCTTTCAGTACAGAATTGTAAAGTAGGGCCTTGTGGTCCTGGCTAAACGTAGAGAAGGCGTTAATGAGCCAGTGTAGACTGCTGGCTTTTAGTTTCCGTACCACGAACGTTCCGAACGTACCACGGTGCCCCAGTGATGGGCAATTTTTAGCGTGGTTTCATTTTTTATGGTTTACTTTTATACGCCAGTCAGAGAGCCACTTTATCGAAGTCTTTGAGCTGTAAAGCTAGTTGATCTGTAACTCGGATCGGATACCTTGAGCGTTGACATAAGTGGATATTATTAGGCGTATATTTGTTGGGATTTCGGCTGTGTAAAGGAAATATATAGTTGAGCCAATAGCCTTGGGGGATTACAGGCCCGGACTGCAAAATTTCTGTCGTAGACTTTAGAAGCTTGTGTGTACAGCTTGTGTGTACAGCTTGTGTGTATTCTGTTGGGAGTCGACTTGCATCCAATTCGATAGCTTGAGAGGCATTAGAATCGACGCCTTTCACATATGGGAAACTGTAAAGTTTCTGGCGGCAAGATCGATAACTTGAAGCGGCTTGGACAAGGCTTCCACGTGCACTCAGCAAAGTATCACGCCGGTATCTGGCGAATAAGAACAACGCTAAATTAAATGAGGCGTATATCTTACGTATTGTAGATAAATATCAGATACTTGTAACTCAGCTAAAAAAATAAAAAAATTTCAAATGGGCGCTACAGTTTGGGCGGTTTGTGGGCGTTAGAGTGGGCATGGCTAAAAGTTTTTCGGCAAATCAATTGAAGTTTACAAGCTTAAAAAAAAAGAATAAATATCAAAACATTTTTTCAAAAGTGAGGGCGTGGCAGTTATGGTCGGGTTGAAACGCCTGTTTTCTTTACTTTTACTGTTTACTTTTCATCGAAGAACCTGTACTTTTGAAAAACTTATTGAAGCAATTTTTATTTAACAAAGGTAGACGGACGAAAATAAATAAAACATTAAAAAATATATATTTATACATACGAACGATATGTCAAGAAACCGTCCATTCTGAAAACTTCGGGGCTTAGGATCTCTGTCTGTGTAAACAAAACAGTAAGGCAACACAAACAGTCTATCTGTTTTGCAATTTCGTATATCCCTATAAAAACTGGGATTTCTATCGATACGCAAACAAAATTTTTAAATATCTTCCTAACACGCACACTGGACGCATATCTGGTAGCGCTCGCTTTTGATTATAAATTCGTTTATTTTTTCTCCGAGTCAGAACTTATTAAACGCATTGCAAAAAAAAAAAGGGAAAACAAAAAGAAACTGAAAAAATCGTGGTATTTTTGTTTTTTACTGCGATTTTTTGACTTGCATTTGCAATTTTAAATCGTTCCTTGTGTCTTATATGTTTGGTGGCTGCTTTCAATCCAGGGCTTGTATTTTCAAAGTAACTATTTATTAAAAATATTTGAACCTGTTTCGAGACAACTAAATTACGCGTTCTTCTTTTTTTTTTCATACGTTCGATTATTATTCATTTATTATTATTTATTATTTTCCGGTTTCCCCTTTTTAGTTCAACTAAATGAATAAAAAGAAACACGTATTTACATAATCATATTTCAAAGTTTGAATTTTAAATTTAGTTATAAATTGGGCCTAATAAAATTATATTTTATCTATCTCTTGCAGTTTTTGTCTTGCCAATTCAAAAAAAAAAAAAAAAACCATGGCAACTGGAACTAAAATGTATACATACTTATAAATATTTTAGTTAAACACAATATAAAATGAATTAATTACAAATCTATCATGGTTATATTTTTATTTTTTGGAATTACTTCCTGGTTTTTCATTCTTCCTATTAGTGTTTAATTGGAAGTACAGTTTCTGTTGGAATGCATCCAGAAACATTCCTGAATAACATTCACAGCAGCATTTTAATAGATACATTTTTAAATACTTTTTTCGGAATGCCCCCCGTCAGGGAATGCTTCCAGATGCATTTTACTGTAATTTTTCTAGAATGATGGCAATAATAAATATTCTACATATGTTCATGACCACCAAAAAGAAATACCAAAATTCCCACTAGTGGAATTAGTTCCATTCGAAAAAGAATTATGAAAGAATAATTTTACTTTTCACTGGAATGGCTTGTATGTTCATATATGAGAGTTCATAACATTCAATGTTCTTGACGGTAACCTAGTTAAAAAATTCTCATAACCCTGTAAGTAATGTAGCACACACAGTTGCTTGATCTTGACAAATGTGATGATTTGGTGTGCACAAGGACAAGGACAATAACACGTTGTTAAATCGAAAATTAATTACCTCCGGATGTTCGAATCAACCAAAAAGCTTAAATATGTTTGGTAATCCCCAAAATCGATTCCGGGTACCATGTGGCGTGAGGTTTCTAAAGACAGGCAAATGCTTTTATATCTTAAAAAAAATAATTCTAGTAAAATATGTATATAGGTGTATTGATAAAGAAAGATAATTATAATATTAAATGTATATATATGTTTACGTTTACGTTACGTTTTACAAATTTAGTTTCCTACTTCATGTATAAAAAAAATGGGAAAATTCCATTTTTCAAACAATCTCACTCATTGTCTTAATTTTCGCCATTTCATTTTTCTCCAGTATTTTTGTTTATTTTTGTTTAAAAACAAAATTAGGTGAATTCGTTTTCTTTTACGTGAATAAAATGCTTAAGTTTAAAATTGAAAAAATTGCCAGATGAGCAGATTAGCGTAGATAAATGAATAAATCCAACCTCTCTGTCATTCCGATATTAGATATAACACATTCCCCAGAAATATTTGATAAATGTGAGACTGCGATAAGCAAAGAGTACATACACTATTGAGCACAATTGATTTCATTTCTGTCTGATAGAATGCTGTAAAGCACTTTTAAGTTTTATAGAAAGTCCTACAACAATTTTAACTGGATTAATATTACTTGGATCAGTTTACACTGTTCATTTTTTCACGATTGCTTGCTATTGGTGCGTGTAAAATTTAAATGAACTTCGGAAGTCCTGTTTCTATCGGCTACAAATTGCGGTGCCGCAATTGTGAAGAAACAATAAATTTAGTTCTTTGGTAATTTATATCGAAAGGTTTATGAATTATGGGATGAAATATTTCACATTCAGTTTATATCTCTTTTTAATTTGGTTTTCACTTTAATGCCCAGTAAATGCAAACTTTATTGTATATTATTATAATTAATTTATATTAAAAAATATAATTTATTATCTTTATGTTAAATCCCGAGATATAGGCCTCTTTGCAACATCAATCTGCTTATCATACATGCAATTGTAATGTTGACGTAAGACTTTTTTTGGTATAGTATCTAGCGGTCTGTGAAATTGTAGTATTAATTAAACAACTTGAGATAATCACTTACTTCGATAATGATTTTCCTTATTTACGAAAACAAAAATTGCCTATTAACAATTTTAGTATTAAAAAAAGATTGTACCGTGTATTTCGCCCAAAAGAAATATTTTATGATTCATGCCCTAAACACCCTGTTTTGTTGGCTCGTTTTTGTAGTACTGCTTGTAAGCCTATAATCGTGATCGGACAACTCGTGTGTTATCCCGAATAGCAGATTTATTTTATTTAAGTTGAAAATAGTTTGTTTGGATTATATTTTAAACATACATTTCTACATACTTTTGTGCATAATGAACATTACAATTTCCCAACTAAGTGAGAAAAGAAATTAACTTCATTCGGTGACGCCATTTTGTACAACATTTTATATACTGCTTTATAAATGGAATTTGGTAAAAAAAGGTAAATTTTGTTATGGCCAATTTAAGTAATAAATATTGAATATATTTCTTATGTGTTTTGCTAAAAGTTTACAATATGTAAATATGTTCAAAATGTTTTAAAATATTAACCAAGTTTGTATTATTGTTTAAAGGTAATGTAAAGTACATGGAATGTAGAAGTGTCTTCAACTGCGAATGCACATATGCATATACATGTCTATGTATGTATGTATATGTAAATTTATATGTTTATATATGTACGTATGTATGCTCTTTTATGTGTATACATAACGTGTTTCTTTTCAAGGTAACACAAAATCGTTAATTTTATTTCTTTTAAGGTATAAGGGTGGTCGGACACCTTCTATTAGGTCCAGTGAAAGGCGTCGTCCTCAAAGTGTTTCATCTATATCCACACTATCCCCGAGAGTTGTTTTGTCAAGATTGGAGCCGAGGGAGTTTGAACGTCTTCGACTATCCTATAAAATTGCAATCGACCAAAGAAGATCCAGAAGCTGCCGTGGCATGAACATGGGTCAAAAAATTAGTGGCGGAGTCAAAACAGTTAGTCGTAATGATTCACAGTCTACATTCAAACCAATAATACCAAGAGAGTTACAAGCTGATTTCGTTAAACCAGCGCGAATCGATATTTTACTTGATATGCCGCCAGCATCTCGGGATCTTCAATTGAAGCATTCATGGAACTCCGAAGATCGGTCTTTAAACATTTTTGTAAAAGAGGACGATAAGTTGACATTTCATAGGCACCCAGTGGCTCAAAGTACTGATTGTATCCGCGGAAAAATCGGACTTACAAAAGGATTGCATATTTGGGAAATTTATTGGCCAACAAGACAAAGAGGAACACACGCTGTTGTTGGCGTATGCACTGCGGATGCACCATTGCATTCAGTTGGATACCAAAGTTTAGTCGGATCAACTGAACAAAGTTGGGGCTGGGACTTAGGAAGAAATAAATTATACCATGACTCAAAAAACTGCGCTGGAGTCACATACCCAGCCATTCTTAAAAACGACGAAGCTTTCTTAGTTCCAGATAAGTTCTTAGTAGCGCTAGATATGGACGAAGGAACACTGAGCTTCATTGTTGATCAGCAGTATCTCGGTATTGCGTTTAGAGGACTGCGAGGAAAAAAACTATATCCAGTTGTTTCAGCGGTTTGGGGACACTGTGAAATAACAATGCGTTATATTGGTGGATTAGATCGTGAGTACCTTTAATTAATTATAAATATACTATATTTAATGAAAAGTATGTGGAAGGTATACTATAAAGTATATACTAGTGTAATAGTAGTGCCCACAGAGGTTTTTAAAGAAGCCAAAAAAAAAAAAACACCTATCACAACGTATTAACAAATTTTTTTTTTTAATTTTCTATGAAATTTAACTTATAGTAGGTGATAATAATAAAAATTGACTTTGGATAAGACTTTTCAAAAAGAAATGAAAATGTGAAGATGGACCTAAATTTGATCGGTCAAAATAATAGTAGTGTATTTTAGCAAAAAGCATCACAGCCAAATAAAATATTTTAAGTTTAAAGGATTAAATTTATGTAATAGCCTTATATTTAAAGTTTATTTTAGTATTTTGTTGAATACCCTTCGTTTGCAGTTCTGGAGCTCTTCACAGGAATATAGTTCCAAGACCTTTGTACAGCTTCCTAGAGTTCAAAGCTATTGCTCGGTTTAATTTCTGAGACTACTCTCTTTACGTCACTCCAAAAATTCTCAATTCTCATGATATCGACTTGTTTGGCTGCGAACCACTCATTGGCGAGTTTACTATCTTGGACACATCCGACCACCAAAAATTCCTTCACTTCTCCAAAGGCCAATTCCAAAGTAGTCTCTTGCAAACTTCCAACGTTTGGATGCATGTTTTTTTAATAGTAAAGGCATATATTTTTTTTTTTGACTTGAAATTAGGTTTTCATCTCTGAGCCGTCTTCTTATTGTTTCCAAACTAACATTAGGATTACAGTTTTAAGTTTTTTAAGTTTTGGTCAAAAACGTGGGCCGACAACGCATTTCATTTGCTGGTTCATTTGGATAGCATTTCTGATCATAGTAGAAGAGCACCCGATAATATTTTGCACTTCAACATAAGTCTTTCCAGTAGAAATCAGTTTTTGAATGAGTTCCCGCCTCTCGGCAGAACAGTGTTTTCCACGCCCCTTGGACCTGGTTCTTAATATCAATGAAGAGTTTAAAAATTGTTGGAACTCTTAAAGAATATAACTGCATTCTTAGAGAACAGAGAATTCAGTTACTTGTGTGAACAAATTATTAAATATGTGAAGGGTGGAGGAAATAATCACGGTCTTAATCAGGGTCACTAGCCGAATCGATCTGACCATGACATCTGTCAGTCAGTTCGTGAACTATACGAAAAAAGTTGATATGAGTTGATTATATATATATATATATATACATTTGAAAGAGATCGTCAGCGCGATGAAACTATAGCCGAAATTACGGATATTTGGTCAAAATTACCTCTTGAGTTTGCGCACAACTTGGTCCGGTCAATACCAGCAAGGCTCCAAGCAGTCATTGATGCCAAAGGCGGAGTAACTAGATATTAGTGGGCTTAACATAATCACATATTAAAATAATATAAAATATTTCGTTTAAATTCAACAAAAAACGAAAAAAATCAATTAAAAAAGTTGTGTGTAAATAATTTTGACGTGTAAAAATTGTGTGTAAATACTTCTGACAACAGACAAGCATCAGTTCAATGCTTCCATTTTTAGCCCATGAACAGTTATTTTTTCCACTTCATCTTTCGTTTGCTTCTGTATAGATGTAGAAGCACGACAAATACCGCTATGTTCGTTTCTGAGTACAAATGCAGCAGCAATAAGCGGTCAAAGTTGACAATTGAAAAAAAAGCACGTTGTGTAAATACTTTTGACCACCTATGTATATACTTATATATATACTTATACATAAATACTTATATATATATATACTTATACATAAATACTTATATATATATATACAGCTGCGGCTAAAAAAATAGCACCACTGCAGGTGGAAAGTTTATTTCCTAAAAAAAATGATTGAATGTTTATTTTTTTTAAAGTCAGATTGCATGAATAATAAGTACCTTATGTTGTCTCTCTGAGCAAGAAATTTTTAATCTCTCAATGTTACGGTTCTTTTTGTTTTTGGGCACTTTCTGCAAAAGCGCCCGAAATGAGGCGGTAACAAAACTAGCACTGACCACGTATTTGCTGAATAAAATTAATAGGAGTGATTGCTTTGGGTTTTTTTTCGACAAATTTTGAAAAAAGGAGTTGCATTAAAGGTTTTAATTGAATTTTTTCCAAACGAAGACCAAAAATTCTCTAGTCATGGATCGCGGAAAGCATTGTACCGTCGAATAAAGAAATTTGATTAAAAACATGGTCTCTGAAGGTAAAACCTACGCTAAAATTGGTCGAATTTTCGGTTGTTCAAACAAAATGATCCGCAACGCACTGCTGTTTGTCGAAAAGAACGAAACACGTGGAAGAAAGCCCTCAATGTCCAACGTGGAGATAAAGCGCTTGGTTCGGCAAAGCAAGAAGGAGCCTTTTAAGCCGGCGACGGAACTGAAGAAGGAGCTTCAGATAGATGAAAGCGTGAAAACAGTATGCAATCGCTTAAGACAAAACAACTTTAATGCGTGGAGTCCCAGAAAAGTCCCGCTTTTGACTGTGAAGCATGTGGCAAAGCGAATGGAATATGCCAAGATACACAAGGATTGGTCTGTGGAGAAGTGGCGCAAAATTTGGTGGTCAGATAAGAGCAAAATTGTGTTGTTTGGTGGAAAAGGCTCTCGGTCTTATGTTCGGCGTCCACCACGACCTGAATATAATCCTCGCTTCACCTCTAAGACGGTAAAGAACGGGGGATCAAACATAATGGTATGGGCGTGCTTTTCATACTATGGAGTAGGTCCGATCCATTGGATTCAAAGCATCATGGATCAGCATATTTACACAGATATCCTGGAAAATGTGATGCTGCCGTATGCCGAGGATGAAATGCCGTTGGTTTGGACATTTCAATAAGGTAACGACCCAAAACACACGAGCAAGAAAGCTCGAAAGTGGTTTGAGCAGAAATCGATCAGAGTAATGAAATGGCCTGCTCAGTCACCCGACTTGAATCCTATCGAAAACCTTTGGGCGGACGTGAAAAAAAAGGTTTCTAAAGCCAAACCCAATAATAACGAGGAACTTTGGGGTGTGGTCAAGGATGCATGGAGCAAAATTCCTCAAAAACGGTGCCAGGACTTGGTGGACTCCATGCCAGGACGATGCGCAGCTGTCATCGCCAACAAAGGTCACGCAACCAAATATTAAGATTCTTTAAATATAGTTCTTAAGATTAATCCATTTGTTGAATTCTTTTTTATTTTTTTTGCTTAGTTTTAGCAAACTACGAAAAAAAGTGCTATTTTTGTTATCGCCTAAATTTGAAGGTTTTTTTTTGTTTTGCCAATTATTTTAAAAATATCCATTAGATCTGTTACTAATTTTGTTATTTCGATTGAAAATCATTGTAGTATTTAAGTTTAGTGAGTAAATTGTTGAAAAAGTGTCAGAAAATTCAGAAACGCTGGGACAAACACGAAATGTGCTTATGGTGCTATTAATGTGTCCGCAACTGTATATATATACTTATATATATATACTTATATATATATATATATATATACTTATATATATATATATATATACTTATATATATATATATATATACTTATATATATATATATATATATACTTATATATATATATATATATATACTTATATATATATATATATATATACTTATATATATATATATATATATATACTTAGAGAGAGAGAGAGAGAGAGAGAGAGAGAGAGACGGAGAGAGAGAGAGAGGACAGAGAGAGAGAGAGAGAGAGAGACGAGAGAGAGAGAGAGAGAGAGAGAGAGAGAGAGAGAGAGAGAGAGAGAGAGAGAGAGAGAGAGAGAGAGAGACGGATAGAGAGAGAGAGAGAGAGATATATATATAGAGATAGATAGATAGATATAGATATAGATATATAGATATATATATATATATATATATATATATATATATATATACTATATATATAAGTATTTATATATATTTATATTTATATATATACATATATTTATATACATGTATGTATATGTATATATATTTAAAATTTTCAAATTTTATGAGGGTAAACCTATCATATTTTTTTCTGTTATAAAATCGTACTATGCTTATTTCGGGTCCCAAATATCGTATGGAGAAAACGCAATCTCTAAAGGATTCTATGGATTATGGTCTAATAGGGTTTTTAACGTAGAATCCGGTTATAGAGACTTTCAAGGGACCGACGATTTTACGTCGTTATACCCGGAAGGTGGTAATATGTTTTAAAAAAAAAAAACAAATTAATTTTTTAATCAAACAAAAAATGTAATAAATTGAATTTAATAACATGGGTTTTTCATAGGCTCACCGGCTTCCAAGCGCCGAATAATTTGCATTTTTTCTTCGACGAAGAAGCACTTTCGGTTTAAAGACATTTTGTGGGCCTAATGCACAAGTGTCGAGCTTAAACTGAATGAGCTTATCAGATGCATATAGTGCATTAACTAAGATTTGGCGAATTTACGTATTAAGATTTCTTGGAAAAGAGCAGAAAAAACTAGAAATATAACGGGACATCTCATGGAATATAGGCATGAGGTCTGTACACGCACGCTGTAAACATTTTTGCGATTTCTTGTATTTTTCCTTTTTTTTTATTTATTTTAAATAATTACTATAAATTATTGTAGTCGTTATAACCGGATTCTACTGTATATGTAGTCTTTAAATACCGAACATTGTATATGGTGTGGAAAGGTTGCCGTTTAGGGGTGTTCAGTCTGTAATTTAATCGATTATAAGATTAAAAACATATCCTAATGTAACTGCGCTGGTCTGGGCAAGTCTTTGCTGTGCAGTAGCAGAATAGTAGGAACAGATCCGAATGCTATGTTCCTATACGTAATCGCGTTTAAAGACAACATTTCTGTGAGTGTTTTGAAGATAATGAATATAGAGTATGTTCATAAGTTCGGTGAAGTAGTTCTGAGAGTATACTGAAGGAACCTATACAGAGGTCTCTTATCTTCCAGCTCTGGTTTTAGAAAAATTAATCTTTATTTGCTAGCGCTTCCCTCTGTGTAATGCTTTGAGACTCAACCCGCCGGCATTTATATAATATAATATATATATATATATATCAAAAGTGCTTTCGGAGGTTGTTAAAGTATCCCGTATGGATTGTGTAAGGTTTTGCGTTCAGTGGAAGTCGAAATAAATTTTCGATATAGATTTAAAAAGTTCTGCGGCTTGGTTTCGTTCATATCCACTTACCTGTGCCGCATAACCAACTTTAACGTGCTTTTGATCCTGATTTGTTTATTCCTATCAAATTTCAAATTTTTGGTAAGTGTTACTTCAAAGCGGTTTCCTCCAGGTTCCCTCCATCCAGCTGTCAGTCTTCGCTTTCCGTCGGGCGACTTCTAAAGAGGAATTTTTGCATAATTCCATAAGTATGTTGCTTTACGAAAATTCAATCATGCTGAGCTTGAGGAATAGGCTATGTCGATTTAATACTGACTTCAAGTCCATGAGAAACATGAATATCTTCAAGATTCGACTTATATGTATATTCTGTATGGCTGGCTATGGCACCGAATAAAAATGATGTGAACTGTAAGGTACCCCCACCTATAAGCAGCCTAAAATTCTCGCAGAATTATATAATAGGCATGTAACAGTCGTCAGGATAGTCACCATGTATTTCTCTCGGTCTCCCCACCATTTAAAATCATTGTTTGCCTGCGCAGTTGATAATATTTTTATCAATTTTTTGTTGAGCGGGTATAGTAATATTCCTTTTGTTATGGATGGTTACATTTGCTATATGCAGGGTGGGTTTCTTAAGCACTTAGGACTGATAGCGTTGTCGTATTTATAGCCGGTGTTATATATATTTTTTGTATACCCGTTACTTGTTGATTAAAAGGGTATACTAGATTCGTTGTATGTAACAAGTAACATAACATCTATGTAAGTATGTAACAGGCAGAAGAAAGCGTTTCCGACCATATAAAGTATATATTATAATATATATACTCGTAGATTAAAAAGGTATACTAGATTCGTTGAAAAGTATGTAACAGGCAGAAGGAAACGTTTCCGACCATATAAAGTATATATATTCTTGATCAGGATCAATAGCCGAGTCAATCTGGCCATGTCCGTATGAACGCCTCGATCTCAGAAACTACAAAAGCTAGAATGGCCAGATAAGCATGCAGCTTCCAGAGACATAGACGCAGCGCAAGTTTGTTTCCAAATGTTGCCACGCCCACTCTAACGCTAACAAACCGTACAAAACTGTCATGCCACATTTTTGAAAAATGTGAAACCTGACTTTTTTTCCTTTAATAATTTTTTCTCCTAATTTCGATATTCCAAAAAATTTAGAAATTTCTCGTTTGCACTACTTCCACTATCTCTGAATAACGGATATCTGATAGTCGAGGAACTCGACTATAGCATTCTATCTTGTTTTTAAATAATTTCTGTATATAAGATCATTGTAAAAGGTACATTTAAGCATTTAGAGTTTGTACAGCATTTATTAAAAATTATATTATATTACAAAAAACAAAACAATTTTTACTTGTATCTTTTAAGCTGAACCTTTGCCTCTAATGGATCTTTGCCGAAGAACAATTCGTCAAAAAATTGGTCGCACAAACTTGGAGGAACGCATTCAACAGCTTCAACTTCCTTTATCAATGAAAACATATTTATTGTATAAAAACCGTAGATAATAGTTTTGTTAAGTAGATGGAAGAGCTATTTCAATTTTTGCTGCATGTGATGAAAGCAGCAAATACTAATTGTGTTAGCTTATAATAGTATTAGATCAATGTTTGTCTGTCCTCCAACAGGAAAATCATAGGTATACAATTCGTAATAATACTTTCCTTTAGCTATAAAGATTGATTGTGTATTAAGAAGCATTCAAATAATAGTATGTACACGGAATGACATCTCATTTTGCAATAAATTGGAGAATCGTGTTTCTTCATGTAACATTATTTAAAAAACTATACTCACTTCGTGTTATATAAAAAAGTATATTTGTAAAAATATTAAAACATAAAACCGCAGTTTTACTTAAAATATATTTATGTATAATTAATTCTAACAATTTTTAACGTAAAAAACTGAAAGTAATTGGTTTACTTTTTTATAAATATATTACGGAAAAAAGCTTGAACTGTCGGAAATATGAATTAACAATTTTAAGCTGCTTTCCATTTCTAAGCAAAAAGGCGTGAGGACAGAAAAAAAATCTGGGATTGCGCAAATCACAATTACAATGTTGCTCGCTACCTGCTGAGTAGTATTCAATAAAATAATATAAAATTGTTACATAAAAGTATGTAACGGCCTTAATATGCAAGTTCCAATATATGTTTTATTTTACAAATTCATAAACACATGTGCTTATGCGTTGTAGATTCTATGTAGAAAAGTAAAGTAAAAAAAACTAAAGTAAAATATAGAATTTGAAGGTTGGTTTCTCATGTGCGAGTTTAATTTTTTTTTAATACAATATTTCACGTTAGTATTCTAGATTTTTTTTAACATTTACATTCAATCTGCTCACTACTCTTGTCCGATCAGAAAAATTAAAGGTTACATTTCTTTCACGTGCCTAAACTTCAAGTAAGCAGTCTTTCGACCTGCATGCCAATGGGACTTAGTCCAGTGTCTGAAATTTAACGGTTACAAGCTGTACATCATCCATTGCATGGCATAGATCTCACGCATTTGCGTAGCGGGATTTGTGAATACCAATCGTTGGTTTCTAGAACTTTCAACGGTTATTCTGCAGTATGCATTTTACGACCCATATAGTCATCCAGCTGTCGTCTCATTTCAATGGCAAGATGGCAGTAGGGCATGAGGGCATAAGGAAATGTGCCTTGCTATCCATATTCTTTCAAAGCAGCATTACTCGTAGATCCTCGTCAGCCTGGGTCTAAACTTCTTTTTTTTTGCAGAATCTACTTATTAGTGCCCTCCTAACAAAAACATATATTAAACACATGGTATTTTTGAGTTCTTGCTCGTAGATGATCTTTTTTGTTTTCGGCTATTGGGTCCTAAAGTGTAGTGTACCTTATTTTCAGATAAGATAATATTTTTTAGTCCAAGAGTGCAATTCTTAAGACCAATCAGCAGATTGAAATAGCCCCCACTTTTGTATGTAAGCTTAAAGTGCTCAACATTTATTGGTGCTTCGAAAGATCCAGAGCTCTCAAAATCGTC
Organism: Drosophila erecta; assembly: GCF_003286155.1. Classification (NCBI taxonomy): domain Eukaryota; kingdom Metazoa; phylum Arthropoda; class Insecta; order Diptera; family Drosophilidae; genus Drosophila; species Drosophila erecta. The sequence continues at coordinate 829,601 of NW_020825221.1, read as the reverse complement.
TTCATGCATGCCTGTCATACATAGTTTTTGTCCACTGCATAGTTATGGAGTGCGGTTGACCGTAAATACCAAAAGCAACTAATGTTAAACCGAAGCATACACTGAGTGAACGCCACACATGTCATAAACCTTCGTTCTTTGTATTTGAGATTCGCCGATGTACAGTGGCTCACAGCTTATTTCAACCACCGTCGATCTGAAACTTCATCGGTCTGTAAAAGCTGAACTAAAAATTGTATCAAAAAAATTTAAACGCAACATATTTCTTGTATGTTTCAAGATATTATTTACTAACTTATTTTATTTTTAATAATTTTTGTAGTATTATTTTAAGAATTAATAATGAAAATGTACCTCAAATCAAAGCAACAGCTTATTTCAACCAGTTTGTAAAATTGGTATTTTTTCCTAAGCATTTTTTCTTAAGCATAACTATAAAAAATTTTTAAAAATTTTGTGTGACCTCCCTTGTTGGACCATTTATGTCTTTTCGGCTCGAATCCACTAATTTTTGGGCTACTTTAGGTCAGATTTATTGGAAATTTGGGGTTTCCGGATTTTTATACTGTTCTGTGGGTTTCATTACATGGGGACAATTCCACACTAGCCTGTTTTGCACAATGCCCGACCTATGTTTTGGGTCATTGTCTTGATAAATGCGAAAATTGTCCCGTATGCTCAGTTCTTCCGCACTATACAATAAATTTAACTTCAAAATATCGAGGTAACGCATTTTATTCATCGTTGAATCTATAAATTCGAGCATCCCAACTCCAGCTGCCGACATACAGGGCCAAGCGATGACGCTGCCCCCGCCGTGCTTGACTGTGGCTTTTAAATGTTTGGCTTGCAGCTCTGTATTTGGATTTCGCCACATATATGATGCTCCATCTGAGCCAAAAATATTGAACTTGGACTCATCAGCAAATATAACAGTGTTACAAATAGCGGATTCCTTGTTTAAATGCTCTTTAGCTAAGTTAAAACGGGCCTTAATTTTTTTAGCACTTATAAATGTTTTCTTCCGTGCAATTCTACCATTTAAATCATGCTCCGTTTGATTAAAAATTTTGTTGGGAGCATTCCTTCCCTTGTCCTGCACTCTATTTTCTCGGACAAAACGATAAATGATGCTTTGGACTGTAGAATCACTCAGCGAAACCATTTCTGCAATTTTCCCCCGCGAATGTACATTTTTAAAACGTTTTAATACAAGATCTCGCTTTGGTAGAGGAGTGGGCTAAAATAACCCCAGAGCTCACCCAAAAATTAGTGGATTCGAGCCGAAAAGGCCTTAAAATGGTTGTTAACAACAAGGGAGGTCACACAAAATTTTTTTAGGAAAAAATACTAATTTTACAAATTGGTTGAAATAAGCTTTTGCATTGATTTGAGGTACATTTTCATTATTAATTCTTAAAAAAATACTACAGAAATTATTAAAAATAAAATAAGTTAGTAAATAATATCTTGAAACATACAAGAAAAATGTTGCGTTTAAATTTTTTTGATACAATTTTTAGTTCAGCTTTTACAGACCGTTGAAGTTTCAGATCGACGGTGGTTGAAATAAGCTGTGAGCCACTGTATGCTTCATGCTTTACCGGAAAACTTTCTACGCCATACAGGTATTCCATGAACTCCTGCACGAAGTTACAGCTCTTTCTCCAAAGAGCATGCGTATTTAAGACATCGCTCAGTCGATCATTGCGAACGTCGAATCATCACATTGCGTCTTGTAAGAAAAACCAACGACTATTGCCTGCCAAGGTGAACTTTTTCTCGAAAAGTGTCGTGAATGCAACTTATGCGTTATTTGTGCAGTTGTAGAATAGATTTATTGCGTGGAGATTAATCCCAGTTCCAAAAAGTTGTATAGTAATGGTATGCTGAGGGATGATCCAATTAACCCCTTGTGGAGTAGTGAAGAAGAAGCAATCTTCAACGACAATCCTCGGCGTTTACCAAGCTTACTATAATAGATATCAAAATGAACTAACTTTTCGAAATACACTCCGCTAGCCGATTGCGCATAATCGGTACTTGCTGACCAAGCCAGAAGTGCAAGAATCACGCCGTAAGCCACTATGCTGCGTGTAGAATGTGCACATATCGAGTACAAACTGTATCCAGTCTTATGCATAAATAATATTTGAAACACATTGTAGCACTTTGGCTATACATACATACATACACTAAATTGGTTGTGAAGTTATTTATATGTCTGGCGCTTGCCAGACATGGCAACAAAACGCCATGTATAACAAAACATTTTTCAGAAGTGTGGGCGGCGGAACAATACACTTGCGCTGTATCTATGATCCTGATCAAAAATATGTACATATACTTTATATAGTCGAAAACGCATCCTTCTACCTGTTACATACTTTTCAACGAATCTATACCCGTTACTCGTAGAGTAAAAGGGTATACTATAAAAACAAATCAAAATATACAAAATCTACTATTCAAAACTCCTTAGAGTGTAAATGTTTTTGACATATCAATAATCATACGCGGTAGAAGTGAAGATGTAGTGTATTTATATTAATAAATCTGCACGCTGTATCATGCTAGTCATGTCCACTTTATTCTTATTGAAAACTCTTCCTCCTTCAAGTGGTCTCAAATCCTTTCTAATTGGAGATGCTAGTTGCTTGATCTCGTCTTGATTTCATTTTCAGTAACATTTTCTTCAACATCAATATTTTCATTTGCATATTTGGACTAAATGAATTCATCATTGTTTTCCATATTTGATCTAAATGACGTTTAATTTCACGATTATTGTGAGCAAAAACACAAGAATATGCAATATGCAAGAAATTGCTTAGTTATAGGTGCTTGAGTACAACTTGGCTTATTAGGATTTTTGTAATCTCTAACCATTACTTTCTGACCCTTTGAAAAAGTTCTGTTTCTTATTATCCCATTATTATTTAATTTGTAAGATATATATAAGTATATCAGATTATAATACTTCTATCTTGCTAATTTAATATTTGTGCAGACATTGGTGGATTTAAAATTGTAAACCTAGTTTTTAATGATCTACCCAAAAAAAAAAATCCCTTTTGATTCTCCTGTCGTGCAATGTATAGTCCTATAATCAATTAAAAATCTGTTTAAAATAATGTTAAATTCACATTTTTTGTCTTGTTCTAAACTTGCATTAATAGATTCTATTATTTTTTTAACAAAGTTTCTGAGTTCTGAGTTTGGTAGGAATAACTACACGATTACCCCATAGAATAAGTCATATTATATACATATATGTTAATTCCTTTGACTTGCTTCTATAAGCTGAAAATTTGTTTGACATTAATTTTTAAATCGTACAATTTTTTTTATTCATTCAATTAATTGCCCAGTAAATACTGTCTGCTTTGTAACACACAATAATATAGCTAACGTTTCTATCTCTAACGTACTATAATTATTTTTAAACATACGCAATAGGTTTTAGTTTTTTGTTGATCCCATGTGATAATATGCCTGAAACCTTACTGCTGCTGGCATCTGTTGTTAATACTATTGGTAACTTTGGGTGATAAAGAAGTAACAACTGATCTGATGTGAATTCTCTTTAAATACGCTCATAAGAATTCTGACAATTTGAATTCCACACAAATTTTGTGTCTTTCCGTAACAATTCATATAACGGATTCATTATTGTAGAAAGTTTTGTATCTAAAATCGGAATAGTAATTTACCATACCTTTAAATGCTCTTAATTCTGAAACATTATTTGGATTTTTTCTGATAACGCACTTGATATTCTATCATTATTTTTGCTCAATCCATGTTTATCTATAGTGAATCCTATCTTTAGTGGTTATGTCATCGTAATACATATAATAAAATTCTTAATTCCCTGAAATAAGCTTTCCATGATTTTCTAAAAAATAGCTGTCGATGATTTAATTCCAAATGGTAATCTTTTAACTTTCAATAATCCTAATTGTGCACAGCAATTGAGATTTCTCATCTAACAATAACTGATTATATCCATTAGTCAAATGAAGTTTTGTAAACGGATGTTCTCCTGTCAGTGCTGTTTGAAATACTTCTGCATTTTCTAGTTTTATCTGATCGGTGAATGCTGCTCTTTTAAATGATTAACTTGCATTAACTCAAAATTAAATGCTCTTAAAAAGCATATGCGGACTGTTGGTTTTATCAACAACAACAATTATTTGTTTTCAACTTGTCAGGTCTCGCAGCCGCCAGCAGCACATAAATTTATGTCCAGTAGTTGGCCAGTAGTAGCGGATCAGCTGCAGATTGCTCTCTCTTGTACTCTCGTCTGCATCTTTGTCGTTGCGTTATGATTTTCGGTCTGTAATACTCGCACTCTCGTTTTCGTACCCCTTGCATGCGCAGCGCTGCCTAATTGCTCGAAGAAACAATAAATAAAATCGCTTGAATTCGCTACCATAAAAATATTCTTTCAATCGCAAAAAAGGCTAATAAAAAATGCCTATTAGCTCAACATTTTGGTGACCCCGAAATATATATAATTATATGTTGATAATTTCCATAAGTCAAAAAAATATAATTTTTATAATAATACAACACTTTATTTTTACAACACTTTAATTACAACACTTTATTTTTGGAGAACACCGACCTTCTTAATTTAAGTCTCAAACTGAACTCTTCTTATTATTATCTTATCTTCATTAACGTTCATTGATTAACGTGAATTGATTAACGTTCAAGCCTCGGGTTCGAGCTTTTCAAATATGGACTTTGGATTTTAGGATTAGGGAGAGAGCTTTGGAGTTATCTGCCTTTCTCTTGGATTTAAGTGCGTTCGCTCTTGGATACAAGTGCTCTTAGATTCTTAAGATTTTGTTTATTTGAAATTTAAAACTTTTGTTTTCGAGTTTGCGAGTCCGAATTTTGAACGTGGGAACTTGACAATTAGACAAAGAATGTTTAGTCTACCAATGGGTGATTTGTTTAAATAACATCCTGTATTCGTATTACTTGGGGTTTTTCCGCTTGGGCTTGGTTCTGGGATTCTGCTGACAGTTTTATTCTTATCTAGGGGCTGAGTGCATAAAGGGTAATATGGGGTATGCTGGTTTACAATTGTGAGGTATAGGGTAGTATTGGGTATGCTTGTTGTGTGTGTAAATAAGTAGGCATGTGCTTAAGTCTAAGGGACTTATGGATATGTCACTCCCCCAACCTTTGTTTTTGGCCTGTCCTCAGGTCACTAAATTTGGACAATTTGGGTATAACATAACATTATGTGATTGAATTAAATTGTTTTCTGATTGAATATTATCAATAGTTACTGGGTGGGGATGTTCTTCTTTTGGTTTACAATATTTTATCATTATTTTCTTAGGTATATTTTTAAACTTATATGTTGAGTACAGAATTAGGCTTATAGTTGTAATTACAAATGTTGTCACACATATTATTATGGGAAGTATATGGCATCGCTTAACTCTCTTCGGGTTGTCTGGAATTATCGTATTTACTATTATTAATTTTCTTCTGCTTTTTGAATTTTGACTTATAGTGTATGATTTTCCTACCGCGATTTGTCTCTTCGAAATGTTTTTCGTCTAATTGTTCGATTTGTCCTGTTTTCTTGAATGAGTTGGTTACCTTGCTTTTTACAAGTGGGGTTTGTCTATATCTCGTGTTGATTGCAAACTCATGTCTTTTCTTATTACGTTTATTGATTTTGTCGATTGCCATTGATTCTTAGTTTCTCGTTTACTGTTTTATGGAACCTTTCTATATCAGACACTCCGTTTTTACTTGTAGTGACGGATATTTTTACGCCTTCAGATCTTAACCAATTCTGCAGAGCTATGCACATGAATACTGAGTCTTTGTCCGCTTTTATCTCCTGTGGTTTTCCCATGTCATTAAATATTTTCGTTTCTTTGCTTCTAACCAATCTCTACTTTTCACCTCAATGAGTGATGCAAATTTCGAATAGATGTCTATGCATGATAGAAATATTTGGTTTCCGGTGAGATAGAAATCTATTACGTATTTTTCTCTTACGTTGAATATTTATGGAGTTGTTTCAAATGTCAATTTCGTATTTCTGTGTTCTGTTTTCGCTATATTACAGATTTCGCATTCGTTAATGATATTAATGATATTAAATATATAATGAAATATTTCGTTGCCCAGACGATGGCTAACAATTCTTTCTCGATTGTAGCGTAATTAATCTCATGCTCATTGAGTGTTCTACTGGCATAAGAAATGGGTTTATGATTTTGAGATAGCACAGCACCAATAGCTAAATTACTTGCATCGGTTGTCAGCGAGAATGTTTTTGAGAAATCTGGATATATCAGGATGTGGTTCTGAAGTTATTAGAACTTTTAGCCTTTCGAATGATTCAATGTAATCTTTATTTTTAGTATCGATTACTACTGCACCTTTCTTTAGTTTAAGGGTCATAGGTTTAACTACCTTGGCAAAGTTAGGAATGAACTTGCGGTAGAACCCACATAATCCCAAAAATGATTTTATTTGTTTTGGTGTCTTAGGTAATGGAAAATTTGTGTTTGCATTAGTTTTGTTTGGATTAGGTTTGATGCCGTTTGTGGTTATAATATGTCCCAGGAATTCGGTTTCCTTCTTCATGAACTCACATTTGTCTAGCTGTAATTTTAAGTTAGCATCCCTGAGTTTCCCAAAGACTTTCCTTAGAGATAGAATGTGTTCCTCCAATGAAGTGGAGTAAATTATAATATCGTCCAGGTATACTAGGCAGTCCTTGTAGATCAAATCTTCCAGAAGATTGTTCATACATCTCTGAAAAGTTGCAGGGGCATTTTTCAAACCAAAGGGCATATATATTCATGGGTTGAAAAGGCTGTTTTCGCGATGGAATTCTTATCCATTTGAATTTGGTGAAAACCTTTGCCTAAATCAATCGTTGTAAAATATTGGCATCGTCCGAGATTATCCAATATCTCATCCATTCTAGGGATGGGGAATTTGTCGTTGACAGTTATTTCGTTGAGATTCCTATAGTCCACTACTAACCAAAATTTCTGTTTCCCAGAGGCGACTGCCTTCTTAGGGACCACCCAAATGGGAGAACAATAAGGCGACTTCGATTTGCGAATTATACCTTGTTCTATCATTTCATTAATTTGTTTGTTGACTTCTTGGTCAACACTTTGAGGGTATTTATAATATAAGGTTTTCGGTAGACTGGATCTAGTTTGGATAACATGTTTAATGGTATGTACTTGTAAAGGTAAAATTTTCTCCTTCTTTGTACTGAATGTCTATATGGACCTCATATTATATATGGACCTTCATATAGGACTGTCTAAATATGTGATTAGACATGATAAGTAGACAATCTATAAATATGTTATATTTAAGGGCTGCAATAAACATGTCACGGGACAGCATAAGTGGCAACTACAGATAAGTACGATTGCAGTGGTCTATTGCCGAAGTGTCAAGAGATATGATCACGCGGGAGGTGATTAGCGCGGTCATAGGCCACAAACATAGATTTAAGATAAATCTCAGCTGCATTGACCAACGCAGACTGCAGCGTCTTACAAGCTCTGCATTATATAATTAGATGATAAGAACCTATGTAAGAATGAATAAAAGGCGATGCCCTCGCAGTAGCGAGTCAGTTAGATTCAAACACCCGAATTGAACTCATTAAGTGTACGCATTAGTTTATAGTGTGAACAAGGACCTTCTTTAAACGTTCGACTTCTTCTACATTTAAATGTTCTAGTCTGCATTCGCGTAATTCGTTATTTATGGCGAAGTTGACTATATCTTTGTCAACTGACTTTGGATCAAAGTGTCTTTCATCATTGTCCATTGTGTCAATGTTTACTTTTGGAGCGAGGCAATTTGCTGATGCGGTCTCCTCCTTTTGCTTAAGCTTGGGTTTAAGGCATTTTGCGGGTGTGGTTTCGACTTTTTCTTCTTCGTACCTAAATTTGTAGGTTCTTGAACCTAGAGTTTCGGTTTCTTTTTCGTAGTCAATTTTGCTTTTGTTTCTTCGAGATATTTTTGACCTAACAGGAAATCAGGAAAAAATATGGACATAGAATTTTTGTACGGACGGACATACTAGAGTGGGTTTCATTAAAATGCTTCTTTTTAATTTTATTGGCCCTTTTATGGTATATACTATCAAATCTTCATCTTCTTCCTTTAGGTTTGCAAAATTTTCATTTATGATGTTGATCGAGGAGCCTGTGTCGATCATTCCTTTATAGTGATTGTTATGATAACTTATTAGAACATGGGGACTGATTCGTTTACCCGCGTTTCTTGTGTTTCCGAGGTAGTCTGATGAAAATTTACGTCCATCTTGCTTTGCCCACTCTGACTTTCTCGTTGTCTTTTTATCGGCCTATTCACGTTTGAAGTTGAAGGTTGAATATTGAGAGGATTGTTTTGTCTGCCTTAATTTAAATCCCTTCTAAAAGTATAATAATTTCCCCTCTGATCGGGAGGCATGGGACGAGTCATGTATTGATTTCTTTGGTCGTAAATTGATATGGGGCTTGCATGTTTATATTTTCATTTGTTACGGCGTAGTGAGTGCCATATCTATTATGTCTGCAGTTAAAGTATCTTTGATTCATATTTCCTCTGTTCTTCTGCTTATGCCTGTCTAATTTATTAAAGTATTGATTTTCGGGGTTACCGTCGTCGGGGTTACCAACTCCATCGTGGCTTGTTTTAATTTAGCAATGGTATCAATGTCCTTACGCGCTAATATTCTATCTGGCAATTTTCGATCTATAGTGGTTTTAATTGTTCTCTTAAACATTTCAGTGTAGTTTAGCTTATCTATGGGGTCGTTTTCTAATTATAGTTTGTCAAAAATGTTCCAGTATTGTAATTCTAATTTTTCTATAAACCTACTTATGCTACCAGGGTATTTTGTTTCTTCCAGTTGTCTCACTAAGGTTACATATGGTCTATGGTCCTTGAATGATGTTGCTAATGTTGTTTTAATTTCCATCCATGTCGTTGCTCTTGCTTGAATTACGACTTCCAGTGCTGAATCCGTGATCAGGCGTTTTACTGCTCTATATATTACGTGTGCTTGCCTGGCATCTTGGGTGGGGTATAGGTTTAGTAATTGTTCGACCTGTCTTTCCTGTGAATAATTCGTATGGCGTTAGTTTTGTCGTGAAATGTATGGCATTGTTGTACGTTATGTTGTTGGAATGATGTGAAATGTAAGTCAATGCTAAATTGCTTACAGAAGCTGAAAATCCTGGGAGAGTTTTTCCAAGTAAAAAACTATAAAAATGCGTCTCCGATTTAGCAGACTGTCTGTGCAATTTGTCTTCATATTCTATTCTTCACGGTTCTATGCTTACGAATAAACTGTTCATACGAGCCATACCAAATTTTGGTATGACCATAAATGGGCGAGCTTTCTTGACCCGTTCGGCGGGCAAATTAACCATTATCTGATCAAGCCGATTAGGTTTATACCGAAAACATTGGAAACAGCCACGGACAATCTTGGTGCATGCTTCTCGAGCATTGATTAGCCAGATCTGCTAATTCAAAAGCGACACCATCACTTTGTCACCTGCGTTCGATGTAAGTTCCGAAGAAACAACGTAACAAATTCCGACTTTTGGGACTGCAATAGGGGACATTTAACATCATACGGAATTGGCGCATTAAACAATATGCCTCCAACGATCGAAATGTCACACCCTCTTGCTCGCTGGTGTGCACGAAAGGGCTTAAACGTGAAAGATTTGGATTTTGTACGTATGCCACGATCCGATGTAGTTTATTGAACGACGAACATCTTTCAATAAGCTCGGTACCTACGTTATGTTGGCTTTTCATTACGGAACATACTGCCACACTTTTCTTGTTCTCGGACAACTTTATATCAATCTGATAAAGACTAGGCCACTTGCGGCTTCGGAGCAAAATTCAGGACCATTTTCCCACGGAGTGGAGCTTAAATCTTCTATGTCTATTCCACGTGAAACCAAACATTCTCCGAGTGCTCCTGGATTTCAGACACCCTATTTGCAATCAACGTTGCTAGTGTGGATGAATCGCTTTTAAATCAATATAATGTGACTTGCGAATCCGACCACAAATTAATGCTTTGCAACTTAACTTTGTTCAGCAATATACCTATTTGAGCCCATAACTTCGCAAGAACATGAGCTGCACACACTCGGGTGGACACTCGTGATTTGGCCGTGAGCAATCTCGTCCCAATAGTAGTGCGGACATAAATGCAAACATCCATAGGCATCACTTGATACATCAGCGAATCCGTGAATCTGGGCAGTTTCATAAGCAGACATACAGACATGTCGATCGAAATCTTGTCTAACTCTAGCAAATTCTGTTTCAACTGGTTCCAGCTAGTATGCAACTTCATGGGCACCGATACATTCTAGTCCACATTTTGTCGCCACAGCTCCTAAGGAATATTTTTGCTCTTGTGATCAACGGGCACAGCAACCCCAAAGGATCAAACAAACGGACGACGGACAAAATGTTGCGTTTAGTTGGTGGCAATGAATTAAATGAATCCTCCAATATATAATGAAATACATCATTCTGAGGATTCCATATCATACCCAACGTTTTTATAGAAGCGGAAGATAAATATAAATACGACTTCTCTGGTCCTCTAGTCGCTAGAAGCCTCGTATGGCCAGGTCAAAACCTCCTTCAAACCTCCTTGTTGAGACGATAGGTTGGGACGATAGGTTTGGAGAGCTTGGGATGATTTTTCCCTCAACACGATAAGTTGGAAGTTCCGATCCTCTGCGGCAACAATAACTTGCCCATATATCTTCGAGATATTAGCCGTCAATGCATATTGGTGCAATCGAAATCTTGCCAAATAGAGTAAAGCTCCCTCTGAATAGTTGCACCCACCATTAAAGTCACATTTAATGAGATCGAGGTTGAGGTCTTACTTGACGCGGCGAACACTACTCGCAACATTGTGGTGCTACTATCAGGGCTCAGGACACACTGATGAGGAGCATAGTAGTGGTGTCGGAAGGATGGGTAAAAAGCCACAACATATGACCGAGGTTAAGGTACTCTTTCAGACACTCGTGATACATGTCGTGTAACGCGAGATTATTTGCAAAGCGAGAAATCGGCGCTTTGCTGTTTCGAAGGATAGGCCTAGAACATTTGGATTTATCTTAAATGGCAGCTTCACCTCAAAACGACCAGACGAAGTGCTTGAAGTGTTGCTCACAAGCAACTTGTTCAGCTGTATAAACAGCCTTCGTTCTCTCTGAAACTTGTTCCAATTCCCAAATACGTTCCACACGAGAGTCGAGAGAACCGATATTTTCATTGATAGTAATGTTACACACCTGGGCGTTATTCAATGCGTATCGAGTGTACTTCCCGGAAACAATCCATCCCATTAACGTTTTCTGAATTGATGGATGTTCGGAGCCCAACTTTATTTGGCGTACGTTTAGAAGTTCGAAGAAGAATTCTGCCCCAATCAGCAAATCCACCTTGGCGGGCTTGTAGAAACGAGCTATATATATTATAGAAACCAGCTCAATTTTTACTGGAATACTCCTTTGGGCAATTACTTAATGATCGGGTTGATATATTGAAATCGATTTTAAGACCCAAAAATCAGTGGCAAAGTTATGAGAATTAACGCGAGAGTGAATCGTATGGACTTTGTGCCGTACTACAGAGTCATTTTTCCCAACAGTGGTAATATTTAAGTACGATTCCTTTCTGTGTAGCCGTAAACGCTGTGCTAAATACTGGTCCATGAAATTTACTGGCGACCCAGAATCTACTACTAAAAGCTATTGCTTGCTCTTGTGATTGTAGTTAAGATACTGAGCCTGAAACAGTTTGTTGCTGTTCTACCCCGTATCTGTGAAGGAATGTGTTATGGGGTACGAATGGAGTTCGAACGAATTCGACATTTTGCTACCTTGCACTTTTTTACTCTATGTCCTTGATTGAGACAATTGATGCACAAACGATTGTGTTTGGTGAAATCGAAACGTTGAATCACAGGTATAGTCGCGAAAGCTTGACAACTACTTAACTTATGATTCAACGCTGAGCAGTATCTACATTTTGACTCGGTCCGGAGATCCGTTTTTGTTGTGCAAGAAAACGACGATTTTGATTTAGCCTTCATTTGAAACTTGGGTAGGCTTCTTATTATTCTTAGTTGATTCCTCAGCAGTTAGGTGCTAATATCATCGACTGACACGCACAATCGGACCACGTCGGTAACTTATTGTAATCTAGCTGCTCTTCAAATCGAGATTTGGTAGTATGATCTACTTTTGACATTGCGATGTGAATAAAAATGGCATTATTTATCTCCTCTTCAGTTCCCAGTGACTGTAATGATGCATAAAGAGCCGATATTTCATCAATAAGAGACCTCAAAGCTGATGCAGAAGGCTTTTGTATATAGGGAAAATAATTGTGAAATTGGGTCAAAAAAAATCAAGCATTTATTATCAAAAAAATTCTTCAAACTGGCCAGAGCCTTTTCATAATTTATGTCTGAAATTTGAAACGCTTTCACAGTTCCTAACACATCATCACTTAGACATGAAATCAAATGGTTGCATTTTTTAATGTTGGTTAAAGATGAATCGTTGTGGGCTAAACTCTCGCATAGACTCAAAGTTTTTAAATTCAGCTTGCTTACCACTAAGCCTGGAAAGGCTCATCTTTAGTAATTGGGACGAATGGCGATGACCACCGCTGGTTTGACTAACCGATATAAAGCCTTAGTGATAACACACATATCCTCAACAGACGGACTTAAATTATTATTTGGGCTTAGTACATCGGTGTCTGCCTAAATATCCATTAATTTTTTAGAATAATTCGGTATTCCATTTGAAATTTATGAAATAGTTTTTTCTTCGAATGCCCTTTTCATAAAACCCTGTCGTTCTGCATTGCCGATATTAATTTTGTGTTTGTCTTCCGTTCCTTAACATTTTCTTCCTTTGGATCACTTATTTTAAAAATTATTGAAATTTAATTTATTGAAACAAATTACAAAATAAAATGTCTGGAACAATGATTGGCTACAGTATGAAAAAATCCGAAAAATAATTATTTTGCATATAAGTATTAAAATTCGAATTTTATTTTAAATGAATATAATAATTAACAGCAATTCCACCAATTGTTGAGTTTTATTCAAAAGTAACATTTTCCCAAAAAGTAAAATTTCCAAAATTTTCTATGTGATTCACATACAGATCATAGGATCCATAAGGGTTAAAGATGCCCACTCAGAACCTGCAAACTCATACACTTTGAGAGGTGGTGCACTGCACCTTAATTTAATTTTGTGCACTAAATACTTGATTATTTCCAAACATTCCTTATTCAGACGACTCCGCGCTGAAATCCGCCAGCTAAGTTATATTCGCTTACCTGACAAAATTAAGAAGTGCCGATACTACAAAAATGCAATAAATATGTTAAATTTCCGACGCGAATTTCCACGAAAAATGCTAAAGCCCTTGTTCGGGCGCCATATAATATAAATATATATGTCGCAGTTTCGTTGTTATTCGCCATAATGCTAGCGCAGTGAGTTCCGATCGCACTGAAGTACTACGCACAACTGCCTTGTGTCGCACTCTTCTTCTCCGTGCTTACCATCGAACCACACTCGGCGTCAGCGACAACACGCTGGCGCCGCGCTAAAACGATTCTTCCCAAAACTACAAAACTACAAGCAACCAATAACTGCGAAAAAAGAGGCTGATGCAATATTTCCATTATGATGAAATACACTACCAGAATACCAATACACTAACACATGCAAAATTATGCTCCGACACGGCCATCCTGACCATTACACGACCTCGTGAAATATTATAATAATGCTTCCTCTTTAATACAACAAAACCATTTTCAAATTACACTTACATTAACAAATTAAATTTCACACCTCAATATCATTCCTAGAGCAATACAAAACTTTTTAACATAATTCATTCATCATTTCATTACAATATCTAATGCGCTACACGCCATGATCAAAACAATTGTTTTGCACTTGTGCTTACATTATTATTATAAATTTCATTAGAAGCCCTTCAGGCCTCCGCAGTGTCACTTGCTAAAGCTTATAATCATTTCATTACTGTCTCTTTCAACAGCTTCATTTCATTACTGTCTCTTTCAACAGCTTCATTTTCCATCTCTTCATCACTGTCTCTTTCAACAGTTTCATTTTCCATTTCTTCATTACTGTCTCTTTCAACAGCTTCATTTTCCATTTCTTCATTACTGTCTCTTTCAACAGCTTCATTTTCCATTTCTTCATTACTGTCTCTTTCAACAGCTCATTTTCCATCTCTTCATCACTGTCTCTTTCAACAGTTTCATTTTCCATTTCTTCATTACTGTCTCTTTCAACAGCTTCATTTTCCATTTCTTCATTACTGTCTCTTTCAACAGCTTCATTACAATCTTACACTAATAGCTCCTTAATTTTTTCACGCACCAACTCTCTTTCATTTGGACTAAGCCTATATGGTCTTCTTTGAACAATTTTATTTGGGTCTACCAATTTAATTTTCATTTCCCCTGAGAAAAGACAAAGGAATTCCGTTAATAAAAGATTTTGAGTATTTTCCCATTAGACTCTTTAACCTCCTCATATCTTCACCAACAAGATCAGCATTCAACTCGCAAAGTTGTTTATCATTTGAACAATAATTTACAGTTTTTGATCTGATAATTTCAAATTGACCAGGTGATACTATTACATTAAATCCTGAGAACAACACTTCTCGACCAATAATGGTATCATTTCTTAAATGCACATCGTCCAAAACATGAAACAATTTCTCAATACAATAGTTGTTAATTTTCACGTTACTAAGTATTTGCAATGTGCTACAAATACTACCATTGCCAATACCTTTCAACAGCACTACATTGTTAATTCTTTTACCAACAAATTTGTTACTTAGCTTTTGTTTAATTAAAGAACATTCCGATCCAGAGTCAAAAGTTATTGGATATGTCTCGCACTGATGAACCATCTCGCCCTTGGGTTCAACAACTTCACAAAGTTCCGCCCTTTTTTTCCTGAAGCGTGCCTTTTTCTTTCTTCGGTTTACTGCAATATGTTGAAATATGGCCACGTTCTCCACAGTTAAAACAGGTTACATCCGATTTTTGATGGTGACCAACTGCGCTTCTATCGTTGCTGTCCTTAGCACGAGATGAAAGATTTTGCTGCTGTTTAATTCTGCATTCGATCATCTTGTGGCCTAGTTTTCCACAGAAATGACATCTTATTTCAGACGGAGCCGCTTCTTCTTGCAGAGTTTTCTTCCTTTTGTTGAAGGTAAATGCTTTAAGCTCCGTTTGCAATTCACTTCTGGTCCGTACATTTGAAGCAAATGTCAATCGCTGCAATCTGCTATCCACATGTGCCATCTTAGCAAGCGTTACTGAAGCTGCAATTTCCTCCACATTCATATCACGCCATTTCGTAATAAGTGACGTCATCATGCGACTAGCATAATTGGAAAGGCATTCACCGTCAGTTGGACAATCTGCCAGCATTGCCAAAAACATAGCCGCTGGAGTTTCCGCACTGGCAAAACGTTGAACGAAAAGTTCTTTAAATTCGGCCCAAGTTATGCCAGGATAACAAATTTGAGCAAGCCACTGCGAAGCACTACCTTCCATCGCTGCACTCAAAGCCATCACCAACGCGCTGCCTTTTATGGTGTTTTCTGCGAAAATTATGTCCACTGTAGAGCACCACGTTGCATCGACGCCAGCACCGTCTGCGTTGAATTTGGGTAGCACTACCGAATTTTTATTTGTTGTTTCGGATGTCGTTGCTTGCAGTGTTTTAACAAGCTCAATAAAGTTTTTATTTTGCATTTCCATTGAAATCCGCCATGGTTCACTAGACATATCAGTTAGCGAGCCCGATCCTACTTCTGATGTCGCAGTTTCGTTGTTATTCGCCATAATGCTAGCGCAGTGAGTTCCGATCGCACTGAAGTACTACGCACAACTGCCTTGTGTCGCGCTCTTCTTCTCCGTGCTTACCATCGAACCACACTCGGCGTCAGCGACAACACGCTGGCGCCGCGCTAAAACGGTTCTTCCCAAAACTACAAAACTACAAGCAACCAATAACTGCGAAAAAAGAGGCTGATGCAATATTTCCATTATGAATACACTACCAGAATACCAATACACATGCAAAATTATGCTCCGACATATACATAAATATTAAAATGCGACTCCGATCTAGCATCCTAGCTGGGGATTTTTCAATATAAAGTCCGCGGGCGCAAGTGCAAATTAAGCTCGTATGTAAGCTGTTATGTTATGCTTACATTTCTTATCTAAGTTTACAAATTTCAACATGTATTTATTTCTAGCTTAAACTATTGCTCCAACAGAAGTCTTTGAAGAGAATTGAGTTAAACTCCGCACTTTGGTCGCAGATGATTTTCCTGGGTGTTCCGAAATTACTAATAAAAGTTTTGATCTGTTTTGTGATATTAATCGAATCCCTACTTGAAATCGAACCTATATACGGCAGCAAAATTGGAAAATTTGTCTATTATCGTTAGCATGGTTTTATTGTTGATAAAATACAGATCGACATCGAATAACAATATCTAACGGAAGTGCTGGAATTTCTGGTAACTAAAATTTCAATTTTTGTGGGTTGCGATCATATTTTATTGTGTGTAATTATTCTAGATATAGTCCGTTTCATGCATGGGAAGTAATGATGTCTGTTCAAATATAGCGTCGTTTCGTCTATTTCCCTGTGATTCTAATTTCTATGGTCTTGGATTATTAACTTTTCTTGGTCTTTCTGTTCGTAAATTTCTTTTTTCTTGTTTTGTATCTTTGTTTCGAAAAATAATTTTTGTACGTGTCTTGTATTATCTTTAAAATGTCGTTATTCGCCATAACCGCTGTAGTTCGTCAGGTTTCAAGATTTCTTTTAAAATCTTAATAATTTGTCCTCAGAGAATTCTTTGTCTGTAAACGTTGTCCGAGTTTTTGACTTAAATGGAGTCAAATTATTAGTAAAAATGGAGTCATTTATTAGTTCTTTCTCCTACCTTCAAGTGGTATTGAGTCTTAAAATCATTCATAGGTATTTCCGTTGTATGTTGTCTGTGTTCTCTTCACTGTTTCTCTATTTGTTGCTCTTGTAGATTCTGTATCAGCCATGAATATTTCCGGGCGCATTCTACTTAATGCGTCAGCATTCGTGTTAAGTTTTCCTTTTTTATATACGATGTTGTACTCGTACTCCTCGGCTAACTGTAATCGCCATTTCCTTAATTTTGTGTTATTTTTGATGTTCTTAATGTAGATGAGTCTGATGATCTGTGTATATCGTACACTTTGTCCCATATAAATATTGCATAAAGTGTTTGACGGCCCACAATATATAATTTCCTTTTCAGACGCTGGATAGTTGGTTTCCGTATCATTTAATGTTCTGCTAGCGTAAGCTACTGATCTGTCCTTTCCCACCTCCCCTTGTGATAATACTGCACTTAGTGCATAATTGCTTGCATCTGTAGTTAGGAGGAATGGTTGTTCGTAATTCGGATATGTTAAGATTGGGTCGTTGGAAAGTAGTGTTTTGGCATGTTCAAATGCGTATTTATAGTCTTCCAAAATATTTTTTTGTTAATATAGCTAAATCCTTAATAAATGTTCAATAGAAACTTAGGATTCCGATAAAAGATTTTATGTGTCGTATGTAATGAGAACTTCTTTAAAAAAAAAGTCTATCTCTTTTCGTAAAAACTCTGACTTGTCTTGCTGTATTTTAAAATTAAAAATTTTGAGTTTTTTGAATACAACCTTCAAATCTTGAATGTGTTGTTGAAGCGATGCCGAGTATATTAGTATTATTATGCCGAGTATTATTATATCCATATACACTAAACAACATTTTCCTACTATATCTCCTAACATGTTGTTAATGAACCTTTGAAATGTAGCGGTGGTATTTGTTAAGAATTCGAAATGACCTCCTACTGCCATGAAAGCTGTTTTCTCTATGTCTTTTGGGTTCATTTCGATTTGAAGATGCCCGCTTTTTAAGTTCAGCGTAGAAAAATAGTTTGCTTTTCCTAGCGAATCCAGTACTTCGTCAATTTATAAAATTGGGTATTTTTTTTATCTTTTTTTCTATCTAATTTTATTCTTTTATTTTAACTAATTTTATCTTTTTCTGCCTTGTTAAGGTGTTCTGTTCTTATGTTGTCTATTGTCGTTGTCTTCAATATTTGTATGTTTAGCCGTGTCTAATTCTGTAAAACTCTCTGCATTACATACTTCTACCTGTATCTGATAATTATCATTTATCATTCTGTCTTCATCGGTTTCGCTTATTATTTCTACCTTGGCAGTGTAATTATTTGTTCTGTAAATGCTCTCGTAATATATAATATAATGCAACGCTTGTAAGACGCTGCAGTCTGCGTTGGTCAATGCAGCTGAGGTTTATCTTAAATCTATGTTTGTGGCCTATGACCGCGCTAGTCACCTCGTGATCATATCTCTTGACACTTCGGCAATAGACCACTGCAACCGTACTTATCTGTAGTTGCCACTTATGCTGTCCCGTGACATGTTTATTGCAGCCCTTAAATAGAACATATTTATAGATTGTCTACTTATCATGTCTAAACACATGTTTAGACATTCTCCAAGGGGGAAAAATGTACGGCCAGTAGTCGTCTATCATTTATGCGTTCCAGCTCCAGCTGGTTTTGCTTCGCGAACAGGAAGTTGACAGATCTTGTTTAGCGATCTTTTTACTTCCCCATCGCTTGTTTTAACCGTGACTACCCAGACTTTATCATCTTGTCCTTTGGTCGTACTAATGATTCTTCCCATTGGCCATCTTGCAGGGTGAGTGTTCTCATGTTTTATAAGAACCAGCTGTCCCTCCTTCAGATTTGGCTTTTCTTGGCGCCATTTGGTTCGCTTTTGTAATGACACCAGATACTCCTCTTTCCATTTCTTCCAAAAATCACCTCTGATGCGTTGAATCAGCTTCCATCTATCCAATTCCCAAAAGCGTTTCAGGTCCTTTAGATTTATTGATGTAGTGGCACTTATAATTCTTTGCTTTGCTGCTCGAGTTATATTTCCGGACACAATCCATCCAAATTTGGTTTTTTGTCCCAAGATTCCATTTACGGTTTTTATTTTCTCCATCATAATCAGGGGAAATAGATCCACACCTATCACTATGTCAATTCTGCTTGGCTCGTTGAATCGTGGATCTGCTAGCCTGTAGCCCTTCCACTCTTTGTTGATATCAATATCAAACTTTTTGCTGGGAAGGGCTCTATGGAGTGTTGGTAAAACCAATGCTTCCGTTGATGCTTTGAAGCTGCTTGGAATTTTTGGTTTGATCGTCAGGTGGACACTATTTTTTGATAGTTGAGTAGTCTGGGAGATACCTTCGACCTCTATAGTACTCCTTACTCTGGGAATCCTTAATATTTGTGCTGCTTCCTCTGAAATCAGCGTCTTCTGGGATCCACCGTCAATAAGCGCCCTCAACTCGTTGTAACCTCCAGCTTTGTTTTTCACTAAAACAACAGCTGTAGCCAATAGTGTGTCTTGGCCTTGCTTAAGGCTATTGCTGTTGATACTGCGTTTTGTGTCTTCATGCAGAAGGCTGTTGTGTCTTTTGGAGCATCGATTGCATGTAATTTCCTTTCTGCAGTCGATAGCATTATGCTTTCCAAAGCATCTAAAGCACATGTTGTTCTTTTGAACGAATTCTTTTCTTTTTTCGATTGATTGTGCTCTCAATTTGAGACACTTTATCATATCGTGGCCATCCTTAGAGCAAAAGGCACACGATCTAACTTGCACTTTTCTTGTAGCAATCTGAGCGGTATTTTTGGTAATGGCATTTACTGAGTTGTATTGTTGCTCAATAAACTCCAGTATATCTTGTAAGGACTGTATAGCTCTTGCCTTTTTTACATGCTGTTCATACAGCTGCAAGGCTTCTGGCGAAAATTTCCGCAGCAGAATTTCTGCTAAAATTACGTCAGCAGAGCTTCCTATTTTTCCTTTTTGCTTTATGATGAATATGCTCTCGGTCGCAGTATCCAAAAACTTCCCTAAATTTTTCTCATCATGGGGCAGCAAGCACTCCAGTTCCATTAATTTGTTGAAGTGTTGGGAGAATATTTTTCTGCTATTCTCATAGCGTTTGCAGATAAGCTCCCACGCTGCTGCATAGCTAGCTGCTGATCCCGTTATCAAATGGCTAACCACCATTTGAGCTTCTCCTTTTAAGCAGGCTCTTAAATATCCCAGCTTTCTTGTGTTGCTGAGATCCTTCCTGCTGTCTATTAGTTCAGAGAACAGTTCGTAAAATGTTGGCCATTCCTTCGCATTTCCATTGAACGTTGGAAGGTCCACTTTTGGGAGTTCTGGCACGTCGCAGTTGGAACTTTTGAACTGTTCCAACTTCATTTGAAGTACCATCTCTAGTGCGGCAACTTCAGATTGCAGAATGTCTGCCTCATCTTGATCAAAGACAGTTCTGTCATACTTGTTTTCAAGCAGTTTCAGTGTGTCCGTCACGTTGGACCAATGACTTTTCAGCGTTGCCAGCTGCTTGACTAGTTCAATCTCACTTGAACTATCCAGGGTTTCGTAGATTAGGCTCATCTGTTGCCTCACCCTGTCCGCTCTTCTATCCACCAGTTGAACCAGATTATCAACTGGACTGGAGCTCCGAGCTGATGCGCTATCAGATAATTTTGATCCACTTGGTATATTTATTTCTTCAAGTGTTTCTACCTTTAATTGCGACTCCTTGTAGGCCTTGACAGCATACATAGTTTTAAGAAAAATTTTACCATTAAAATATTGATGATCGCCAACTCCCAATTTTACCAGCGCATTGTTGTTAGTAGTAAATCGAACTACCAATGCTTCTATTGCTGTTATAGATGCTTTTTCCTTGATTGCTTGCAGTATTTTGTTCTGCAGCTCTCCTTGGTCTTGCATCAATTTCACAGATCTTTCCGACAACATGTTGGGAAGACAATCACTGTGACTTTTTTGTGCTTTCTGCTTGTATTCTTTGGCGTGATCCGTTGGAGGATTTTTTGATTGGTCGCCCAGTTGACCTAGCTGTGCCTCGACTCACAGCTGATTGATCAGCCAAGGAAAAGCAAGAACACAATGTTTCACCTTATAGTCCTAGTACTTTAAGGCGGGGTCTTTTATTCTGTGTTTCTTACCACTGGTGGGGGAAACAACAGAATCACTCGAATAACCTTGCTCTTTTTACTTTGAAGCGCTGGTTTTTTTCTTCTGTGTTTCTTACCACTGGTGGGGGAAAACAACAGAATTACTCGAAGGACCAAAATGTAAAATTCACAATTGCTGATGTATGGCCTCAACACGCCTTACCACAATTTATAATGGTACACAAAGCAACCTTTAGCTATAGACTATAAGGTGCTTGTTTTATTTAAAAACATAAAAGATTCTTTTGTATCTTTTTGCTTTTTATATTTATACTCTGTTCCTTACCTTTGGTAGGGGGAAACAAGAGTCAATTATTTTTGCTACCTTTAGCTGCAAGATTAACTTAGCAATGCTTAAAAGAGCTGGCCTTTCTCTGAATCCCTTATCATATAGGGGGAAACTGCACAGTCGAATCCGGTTCGAAGGACCAAAATGTTCACACTATAAACTAATGCGTACACTTAATGAGTTCAATTCGGGTGTTTGAATCTAACTGACTCGCTATTGCGAGGGCATCGCCTTTTATTCATTCTTAAATAGGTTCTTATCATCTAATTATATAATGCAGCGCTTGTAAGACGCTGCAGTCTGCGTTGGTCAATGCAGCTGAGGTTTATCTTAAATCTATGTTTGTGGCCTATGACCGCGCTAGTCACCTCCCGCGTGATCATATCTCTTGACACTTCGGCAATAGACCACTGCAACCGTACTTATCTGTAGTTGCCACTTATGCTGCCCGTGACATGTTTATTGCAGCCCTTAAATATAACATATTTATAGATTGTCTACTTATCATGTCTAAACACATGTTTAGACAGTCAATATTGTCAATCTTTGCAAAATCTGGAATGAACGTACGGTAATACACGCATAAGCCTATGAAAGATTTAAAGATGAAATTTTTCGATTGCCTTAACTTTCTCTTTATTAGGTCGTATGCCTTCTGGACTTATAATATGACTTACGAAATTTGTTTTTTTCTTTAAAAATTCGCATTTGTCCAATTGGAGTTTATGATTGGCCTCTTTAAGTTTCTGAAAAACATTTCTCAGTGAGTCTAGGTGTTCGTAAGAGATGTTGAATAGATGATCACATCATCTAAATAAACAACGCAATGCTTGTTAATAAAGTCTTTTAGGACGTAATTCATGCACCGTTGCAGGAACATTTTTTAAGCCAAATGGCATGCGAGTGTACTCATAGCAACCATGTTTGGTCGAAAACGCCGTTTTTGGTATACACTTAGGGTCCATTTCGATTTGGTGAAAGCCTTTTGCTAAGTCAATCGTCGTAAAATACTGGCATTTTCCTAATTTGCCTGGGGTTTCGTCCGTATCAGGAATCGAAAATGTATCATTTATTGTTATTTAATTTAGATTTCGATAGTCCACGACCAACCTGAATTTCGGTTTGCCAGAGGCATCTATTTTTTTGTAAACTGGGTTTTCGTGAACGGTTTTTATATCATGACGTATTATACTTGTGAATGTAAGGTTTTCATTTTTGAAATATTGAATGTTTCTGAACTCTTTTTTTTATAAATTTGTAAGTCTCTATTTTTCCTCACCATTTAAATGTTCTAGTCTGTATGTGTGTTCTGAGTCTATGTTGTTGTCCATGGCATAGTTTATTTCTGATGTAAAGTTGTTTTCCTGTAAGAGTGCATTAAAAATTGTTGAAGAGTTATTATCACATGGATCTAATTCTTTGTGAATGAATCTTTTCTCGTTAATTATTGTTTCGTTCCGAAAGAAGTCTATTAAACCGTTATTTTCCATTAGTATTTTTCTTCATAATAGAATGTCATAATAAGGTAAAAATAAATGAATATAGAATTTTTGCGTTTGTTGAAAAAGAACCATTGGCTGGAAAGTCTACATATTTATTTAATTTAGAATAGCCTGTCATACCTCGGACATTTATTTGCTTATCTTTAACTTGAAGGTTGATAAAGTTTGAGCTCATCATGTTTATTGAAGAGCCAGTATCAACTATGCATCTATATCTGTGATTATTAAACATGATCTCTATGTATTGGTGGGATCCCAGGCTGGTATTGCTGATCTGTAAACATTTCTGTCTGAGTATTCTGTAATTGATCTTCGTGGAACCGTTCGTCGTTATTATTATTATATAGTTTCGTTATCGTAATCTAATTCGTACTGGTGATGAATTTCATCTGGGTCCATACGTAATTGTCCGCTGCCTTAAAAACGCTTATTTGGCACTCTTGGTTGTTGGGGGGGGCTGATAGTAGTTTCGGGTGTCGTTTTGACGGTCCTGAAGTAAGTCTGTTCTGAGTTCGTTGTATAAATTTCTGTTCTGATCAAATTGTTTGATTGTTTACGTTAGTGTTTTGGGTCTGTGTGGGATTTAATGGAATAAAGGGGCGAATGAATCGTTGGTTGGGATGAGTGTTTTTGATTTGGTTAATGTTTGTATGTTTATAGGTGTTAGGTGAATTTGAGTTAAATTTTGGCTGTCTATCGAATGTTTTTGAAATTGGGTCTCGTATAGACCTTCTTGTTGGGCGGTTTGCTTTAATTTTTGAACGGTTGAAATGTCATACTTCGCTAAGGTCATGAACAACCTATCGGGGAGTGAGCGTTGAATTGTATTTCTCTAATGCTAACTTATTTATAATTACACTGGACTTATCTTCTAATTGTTCACAGAATAGACGTAAGTTACCTCTAAAAGGTGTGCGATACAACCTTCCTAGTAGTTCCTCCAGTGGCTTCTGAGTCTTGAATTCCGTGATTAGGGCGTCTTTTAAAGTTGTCCATTCGTTGTGCATTCCAAGTTGGGAAACCTTTTCCGCATCTCCGACAATTTGAAGCTCGATGGCTCCAAATATGATTGCCTTCTGTCGAATATCGTTCGAAGGGTATAAGTTCAACAGGTATTCGATACGTCTGATGAAAAAGCCGAGGTTTGATGGGAGATTTGAGAAAGAGTTAACGCCATTTTAGTTTTACTTCAGTTTTTTTTTATTCACAGACCGCTACAGTATGTCGAGACTTATGATTTAAGTGAACTGAACTGGCGGTCTTTCTTCACGAAGCGGGCCACAAAATTAGGTCTTTAAATTAACTCCGATCGCACAGGTTCTTGTGCGGATACCGATTTTAGTCACTTTAAACGACCGGAAAACACATGTGTCAAGCTTACCGGATCATTAAGTTGTTACCGTTAAGCGGTTGGTGTCTTGGGAGAATTTTATTTATGAGGCTTGAAGAGTGAAGCTTTCCAAACGATCGGCTTAGGCTGTTTATATGAAGAGTGAATATGTCACTATATATTCCCTCCTGTATTACTATTTCGTTTATATATATTTCTCCTTCCCCTTCTGTTACTGGTATTTCTACTAAAGTACTTGTCCTTGCATTTAGTTTTATTTGAGATTCTAATCTCTTTTCTCTTTGAAGTATATCGATTTTTGTATTTGGATTAGATTAGATTAGATTAGATTGATTAGATTTTCGAAATCTATTTTTGCGTTTTAAAACGGTAAAATGTTTATTCCGATGATTCCGTAAAAAATGCGTGGAATTTAAATAAGAAAAAGGTAAACTCGCCACTTTTTTTGTATATAAGAAGTCTGGGTTAATAAATGAAGCATTTGATCCGCTGTATATTAAGAATTATAATGGTCTGCCAATTCAATTAAAATATAGATGAGTGATCCTCTACATTTTTTGAAAAATTTGGGACGTCTTTTACATTGTTGACTTCAACATATCGCCTACTTGTGCTTTGCTGTGTTCTATCTGAGTTAACGGATACTCCTGCTCTCACGGACCCTCCGCTCAGTAGGTCCTGAATAACTACCATTTTTATACTGTTTTATAATTTCTATAGTTATTTTGTTGTTCTCGGTTTCCCATGGTATTGTTGATGTAGTTTCCGTTGTAGGTTCGTTGTCTCCGGTTACTGTTCCCTTGTTTTTGTGGGTTCGTGTTATGTTTGTTATGGTAATTTGTATTAGTTGGTGAGTTTGTTTATAACTGTTGTTGTTTTGCTGTCTTGCATCTTAAGTTGGTCCATTATTTTATATTGTTATTGTTATAGCTGTAACGTACCCGTTTTTGGTTTTGTCTCCCGTAATCTTCCCTAGCTCTATCTATCATATCTGAACGCCTTTGCTATTTCATGCAGTCCTAATGTTTTTGGATTCTGATATTTTACCGCCCATTTTAACGGGTTTTTCAGTCCGGCTATAAACTTCTGTAAGCATGTCTTGTTAGCTCGTGTTAGAATGTTTTCTTCTACTTCTATTTCTAGAGGCTGCCCCTGCTCTTTCCGCAGCTCTAGCTAAGCTTATGTGTGTGTTTCTTTCTTGATTAGCTGACATGTATTACTTCCTATTTAAACTATGTGTATTAATCAATAACTATATATAACGCCTTTTTGTCTTTTGAATTTCGCGGCTGTACAAAGCGCTACAGAGCTCGCAATACTATACATAATTTGAAAGGTCTTGACATAACCTACAAAACGACGCTATGCATGATTAGTTTGGATATTGCGTTCAACAGTTATAGACGTGTAAACATGGAGTTCACTAACGCCGAAATTCGCGCTTTTTTAAAGTTTTCCTTCGTTAAAGGCAAATCCGCTAGAGAAACGTTCCGTGAGAATAATGGTGTTTTGGGGGATGGTACTCTATCACTTCGTACCGCGGAGGAATGGTTTCGACGATTCAGAGCCGGTGAAACCGACACCATGGATAAGCCAGCCGGCGGAAGACCTGTGACGACAAATACCGATCAAATCATGGAATACATCGAGTTAGACCGGCATGTGGCATCTCGTGACATCGCCCAGGAGATGGGAGTTAGTCACCAAACCATTTTAAACCATCTGCAGAAGGCTGGATACAAAAAAAAGCTTGATGTTTGGGTGCCGCATGATTTGACGCAAAAAAACCTTCTGGACCGAATCAACGCCTGCGATATGCTGCTGAAACGGAACGAACTCGACCCATTCTTGAAGCGGATGGTGACTGGCGACGAAAAATGGATCACATACGACAATATCAAGCGAAAACGGTCGTGGTCGAAGGCCGGTGAATCGTCCCCAGCAGTGGCCAAGCCGGGATTGACGGCCAGGAAGGTTTTGCTGTGTGTTTGGTGGGATTGGAAGGGAATCATCCACTATGAGCTGCTCCCATATGGCCAGACGCTTAATTCTACCATCTACTGCGAACAACTGGACCGCTTGAAGCAGGCGATCGACCAGAAGCGTCCAGAATTGGCCAACAGAAGTGTTCCACCAGGACAACGCCAGACCACACACTTCGTTGATGACTCGTCAGAAGCTACGGGAGCTCGGATGGGAGGTTTTATCACATCCACCATATAGCCCGGACAAAGCGCCAAGTGATTACCACCTGTTCCTATCCATGGCGAATGCCCTTGGTGGTGTAAAGTTGAACTCAAAAGAGGCTTGTGAAAAGTGGCTGCCCGAGTTCTTCGCAGAAAAGGAGGGGGGCTTCTACGAGGGAGGTATTATGAAGTTGCCGTCTAGATGGAAACAGATTATCGAACAAAACGGCGCATACTTTAACTAAATCAGATCACTGTAACACTTTTTATAAAGCTTTGAATAAAGAGCAAAAAAAGCGGAAGGGAGATATTTGACAACATATTATAATAGGTTGGCATACATAGCCGCGAAATTCAAAAGACAAAAAGGCGGAAGGGAGATATTTGCCAAATTAATATGTATGCGTATTAATATTTGTATAAGATTTGTATAAGAAAAAAAAAATTATATATATATTTTGTATGAATATTTGTAAGCTGCTTATATAAACTTT
Organism: Drosophila erecta; assembly: GCF_003286155.1. Classification (NCBI taxonomy): domain Eukaryota; kingdom Metazoa; phylum Arthropoda; class Insecta; order Diptera; family Drosophilidae; genus Drosophila; species Drosophila erecta. The sequence goes on along the minus strand of NW_020825221.1, from coordinate 802,465 downwards.
TAAATTATATATTTATTTGCTTGTATATTTTGTGTGTAATATTTATTGTTTTTTTTTTGTATGGTGTATGTGTTTAGTGTACTTAACAGTTAATGCTTAAAAATATTTGTTATGTTTGGTAGTCGGCTAGGAATTTCGTTTTGGCTTTTGTAATTTGATATCTCTGCTACCTGAATAAAATTCGGGTTCTTCACGCAAAAACACTCAGGGAGATCACAGGGCGCTCCTTGGTACATGAGAACCAGAGATATTGAACGTGATCTAAAGGTGCCAAAAATTGGAGATTGGATTCGGGACATACCGAAAAAGTACAATGACAGACTAGAATCACATCCTAATAGTCTAGCTAGACGACTAAGTATCGCAGCCCAAAGCCATCGGACAAGAACGAGAAGAAGACTGAATCGCCACCACCCTCAAGACCTGGCCGACCGGGACTTGACATAAATCCTACCTAATTATAAATTTCTAAATATTATAACGTTAACACTATTTCCATTTCTTTAATAATCCAAATAATGTAATCTTTGTAAATAACTTAGAAATTAAGAATCGTATAACTTGATACTGATTAGATTAAGAAGGATAATAGTACGCTAGTCAACTTAAATAATTTCGTTTAATAATAAAAAAAAAAATCGGACGACGGCTGTGACCGATTGTTCAACGATCAGCTCCCGTCAAATTGCTGACCAAGCCGGCAAAGCTCTGCACATTGGCAGGGGCCGCTATAAATCCTTTTCTATGTTAGCTTTTAGTCAGTTCGTTTTGGTCAATTCAATAATAAAGAACACAAGCTCATAAAACTTACTCCGGCATCTGTCGTTATCATTATAAACTACCATAGCTATCTGAGTCACTAGGCCAGAAGCCAAAAGGAAGACAGTCATCTTCCCCGCTTCCGTACGAGGGACACCTGGAGATCATCGGCCAACCGTCAATATACTAGTGACTGCGGCTAGGGATCCCCCAACTAAAATCCCAACTAAAGAAGGAACCCACTACACTGAATTATGTAAATGAGCTACTCAACCCAAACTCCAAGCTGCATTATTAAAACATTAAAATATTTTTTGCCGTTCAATAAAAATAAAATACAATTTACACTGCATTTCCATAACAATTAAAATATCTATGTTTGTTGTGAATTAGATTTACGTGCTATTATTGCAAAATTGAAACATTCAACATGCTGCTGCGCTAAAGAAATATTTAATTTTAAATATTGATTGACCTGGTGATTTGTATTTCATTGTGCGTATTTTATTCCACTCTTGTGTATTACTTGAACACTGCGGGTTATATTCTATTGTGTGCATTTAATTCCACTTTCGCATATGTCTGGACACTGTCGATTCATTTGAACTTGAATTCTCTGCATTGGCTCCACAGATCGTTGCCCCGCTCCACTTTGTTACCCGATACAGCAGCGCATGCATTGCTGTGACAATTTTTCTTTTATATATCTCTTTGTTTTGCTATTACGATTTTTTTGTCATTTATATATTTGTTTGGCTTAGCGGATGCACGTTCCCCGCGAGCCCCTCACCTTATCGTTGCTGGACGAACCAACGGCTCCGCTCAACGAGCCCTCGGCCAATGTTATGTAATGAACGCCGACTCAGCCCCCGCGAACCCTCGCCGTACTAGTGTACCCTATGGGCAAGACGGCTTGAGTGTTTATATACTCATGAGCAATTCATTCCGACAGTATAGGAATTCGAAACAATACGCCAGCGACTCAGAGTCCGAAGGCGAAGGGGCGACCACAAATTCTGCACTATTTTAACACACCCATAAACAAAAAAAGTCTTTTGAAGCGGAACAAATAAAAACCGTTATTCTGACACTGCAAGAACAAGCTGAAGAAAGCCATCACAGAGAGATAGAACTGCGCCAAACTATTGAAGAGCTGTCCAACCGAATCGCGGCGGTACAAGTTAACCCCGCCCAGGTGGCAGCGCCCCCGGTCAAGGTTTACTATCCGGTAAAAATTGAGGGAGAAGTCCAGTGCAATGAAACATTGGACGCTATAAAATGTCTTCCAGAATTTATGGGGACACAGGAGACATATGTCTCCTGGCGACAGGCAGCTAATTAGGAATTATCAAAATAGTTCTCGCCAATATCAAGAAAAATCAAAGGCCCTGCTGATGCCGTTTTATCATCTTTTGGAACTGTGCTGAATTTCGATGCGATTATAAATCGGCTCGATTTCACGTACAGTGACAAACGGCCGATACACGTTATCGAGTAAGAGCTAGGTACCCTCAGACAGGGAAGCCTCACACTGCTTCAATACTATGATGAGGTTGAGAAAAAACTCACCTTGCTTACCAACAAGGCAACTATGTCTTACGAAGCGTCGGAAGCAACGGTTCTGTGTGAGAAGTTCCGGGATGACGCCTTGCGCGTTTTCGTCTCAGGACTCAGGCGCAACCTCACGGATGTGCTATTTGCGGCAAAGCCGAAAGACATGCCAACAGCGCTCTCCCTGGCGCAGGAAGTGGAATCCAACCACGAAAGGTACACCCTCGCAACTTCGTTTGCAAGAAGCCAGGAAGATAGGGACCGTAGACAATATCCCAAAGTGCAGGAGCGCCACCAGGCCCCTCCAGAAGCCAACTCGCAGGGGAGTGACGGGAAGAACCCGCACTTTGCTAGGCAGCACAGAGCACAAATGCACTCTGCTCCACGAAGCGACAGGATGGCTCGAGGACGCACACCGGAACCCTTGGACATTGACCCATTATTATCCAAAATGCAACCATTCCACGTCCCGGCTTTCCCGAAATCGAAGCCAGACGCGGCCGCTCGGCCCCTCCTAAAAGGCAAAGGGTCAACCATGTTGCTCAAACCTTAGATAATCCCAACACGGCTTATGCCATCGCAGTCTCCGGTGCAGCGAGTAAGGTCGACGACGATACCATCCTGGAGTACGACTCGGATGCTATCAATTTTTTAGGGGAAAGTCCCTGCTAACCCTCATCAGACAAAGAGTAGCAGGGATCGACATGAAATTTCTGATTGACACGGGTGCGTCAAAAAATTTCATCCGAGGGTTGAAAGTCGTCCGCCCGGTGGAGTCCCCATTTGCAATCCATTCGATTCATGGCATGACTACAATAACTAAGAAATGTTTTGTGTCCATTTTTAATCTTAAAGCTACCTTTTTTTTATTACCAGACTTGACCTCCTTTGACGCGATCGTTGGCCTAGACCTGTTAAAACAGGCCGGCGCGTCGCTTTGCCTAGCTTCCGGCCAGCTCAAATGGGGCTCCGGAGCAGAGCAAATTGACTTTCATACTTGCCCCGATGTCAATTTCACCAAAGTAGATTGCTCGGACGCACCGCCCTTAATTAAGGGTGCTTTTTTAAAAATGCTCGGGAATAGGAAAAAAGCTTTTGCTGATCCTAATGAGGCTCTTCCTTATAATACGTCGGTGGTAGCCACCATCCGGACGGTTGATGAGGAGCCCATTTATGCCAAGTTATACCCATATCCCATGGGAGCAGCTGACTTCGTCAACGGCGAAATTCAGGAACTGCTTAAAAATGGCATAATCCAAAAGTCAAAGTCCCCCTACAATAACCCAATATGGGTCGTAGACAAAAAGGGCACTGACGATGCGGGCAATAAAAAAATGCGCTTGGTACTGGACTTTCGAAAACTTAACGAATGGACGGTACCAGACAGATACCCCATGCCAAATATCTCTATGATATTGGGGAATCTCGGCAAGGCCAAATACTTCACGACCCTCGATCTGAAGTCTGGCTACCACCAAATCACGCTCGCAGAACGCGACCGTGAAAAGACATCGTTCTCAGTAAACGGAGGGAAGTATGAGTTCCGAAGGCTGCCATTCGGACTCAGGAATGCCGCAAGCATCTTCCAAAGAACAATTGACGATATTCTGCGAGAGCAGATCGGAAAGTTCTGCTACGTTTACGTCGATGACGTCATCATCTTTTCGGAAGATGAAAACGCCCATGTCAAGCATGTAGATTGGGTTCTGAAGAGCCTGTACGATGCTAACATGAGAATATCGGCAGAAAAGTCACGTTTTTTTAAGAAAAGCGTGAGCTTCCTGGGGTTCATCGTCACCAACAATGGGGCGGCGACTGACCCAGAAAAGGTTAAGGCCATAAAGGAATTTCCGGAACCCAAAAACGTATTTGAGGTAAGGTCATTCTTGGGCTTAGCCAGCTATTATCGTTGCTTTATCAAAGACTTCGCATCAATAGCTAGGCCCATTTCAGACATACTGAAGGGCGAGAACGGTAGTGTTAGCCGACACAGGTCCAGGAGTATCCAGGTAGAATTTTCCGAAGCGCAACAACGTGCCTTCGAAAAGCTACGCAATATCCTGGCGTCTGAGGACGTCATCCTGAGATACCCTGATTACAAAAAAGCGTTTGATCTAACGACAGACGCTTCGGCCTACGGCATTGGCGCAGTGCTGTCCCAAGAGGGACGTCCCATTACAATGACCTCTAGGACATTGAGCGACAGAGAGGTTAACTATGATACCAAGGAGAGGGAGCTGTTAGCCATAGTCTGGGCACTAGCCAAATTGCGACACTACCTATATGCGGTAAACGAGATAAACATCTTTACCGACCACCAACCGTTGACATTTGCGGTATCGGAATCCAGTCCGAACGCCAAAATAAAAAGGTGGAAAGTACGCATCGATGAGTCCGGCGCACGAATTTTTTACAAACCCGGAAAAAGTAACCTCGTTGCAGATGCCCTCTCGAGACAACAACTCAACGTTGTTGGAGACCAGGAATACAGGACACATTGAACTATCGCTCACAAAAACGATTGAGTCTACAGACAAGACCGTGAACTACTTCCAAAACCAGATAATTTTAGAAGAGGCGCGATCCCCTTGGAAAAGCACTTTTATATTGTTTGGAAATAAGAGGCGGCACTCAATCAACTTCTCGTGCAAGCAGACCCTAATTGAGGAACTTTCCAACACCATTACTCCTAATGGTGTAAATGCCTTCCACTATGATCTTCACACGCTGGCACAAATACAGGATGAAGTTGTTCGACGATTCCCGGCCAAAAAATGTACTGTAAAAAAAGGGTCACTGACATTTTCGCGGTCGAAGAGAGAAAAGAAATCCTCACCGCCGAGCATAACGGAACTCACAGGTCGGCCCAAGAAAACGTGAAGCAAGTACTCTCTGAGTATTACTTCCCCAAAATGACCAAATTGGTAAGCGAGATAGCAACCAACTGCAAAACTTGCGCCAAGGCAAAGTATGACAGACATCCGAGGAAACAGGAGCTCGGTGAGACAGCAATCCCGGCCCATGTAGTGGAAATATTCTACATCGATATTTTATCAACGGACAAAAAATTCTTCCTCACCTGCATTGACAAGTTTTCTAAATTCGCTATGGTACAGCCGATTCCGTCTAGAACCATAGAGGAACTAAAGGCAACTCTGCTACAACTCATGAATGTTTTCCCCAGGGCCAAAGCCATATACTGCGACAATGAACCATCATTGAAATCGCCCACAATAGTGGCCATGCTTTAGAACCATTGCGTCTCCAACGGGCAGGTGGAACGCTTCCACAGCACGTTGATCGAACTTGCTAGATGCCTAAAAATCGATAAAGGCATAAGTGACACAGTGGAGTGGATCTTGCTGGCCACTGCCAGATATAACAAATCAATCCATTCTGTTATTAAAAAAAAGCCAGCTGAGATCATGCGGGAAATCCGGACGGTCCACACGATGATATCCAGGAAAAAATTAAAAACGCCCAAAATACGACCAGAGTTCGAGAAAAAGCTTCTCGGCAGAATAGAGTGTTCCAAGTTGGCGATAAAGTCCTAGTAAAGTCAGTAAAGTCCCCTATGTGAGGAGAGGACCATCGAGGCGGATTGGGGGTTCACAGTTCTAATTAAAGGGAGGGTGGTCCACAAAGACAACCTCAAGTAATCAAGTATTATGGAATTACAGAATCTCATGGTAACTATCACACTTGCAAAAATTAACATAGGAAGTCCAAGCATTTTGGACCATGCAGATTTGGAGAATGCAGATTGGAGGCAGATTTCCCGCGAATTCGGCCCCTTGGTCAAGGATTACCTTTTTGGGTATCCCTAATTGACTGAAGAATTTTTTGAATGCTTTAGTGACATTTACGGAGTTGTTATTAGGCAGTGGAAATGCCTGGGCGAATCTGGAGAACTTGTCTATAATCGTCAGGTTATAGTTTTTGTTGACCGTGTAGATATCCGTATGCAAGATATCTAATGGTCCGTTCGGGATTTCGGGCATTTTGTAAGTTGGTTTCTGTGGGTGCCTGTCATACTTGAGAGTAAGGCAGGTCTCGCAGGACCGAATCGCCTGTGTAATGAGGCAATTTAACACGGGATTTGCTGTGGGGTGCAATGTGAAGTTCCTGCGTTTCCTTATTAATCTGTGTTATTATATCAATTGAGGCAGATTTTGTCTCGAGTTTCAGGTTCTCGATATCGATATTTTCCTTATGCTTGGTGAGAAAGTCTATGCCAAGAAGCCCGTTGAAATATGGGTGGAATTTGAAGAGTAAGAGGGTTACATCGCCCTGCTCTCCAAATTCCTTTGGCATAGGCAAAATTGTTGCCGTTCTCAATGTATAACTGTCCATGACAGTGGTTATTCTGATGTCCTGGTCAAGTCTCCGAGTTAATTGTTGTGAAATTATGTCTGGGTCGATGAAGGAGTATGAGGAACCGGTCTCGATAAGAAATTTAAGGCGTTTAGGTGGGTCGAATAAGGTCAAAGTTATGTAGGGGAGGGCAGAGCCATGCGTTTTGTTACTCAGGTAGCCGACTTGTCGGTCGAGGCTCCTGGTTGAAAATTTACGCTGTCGTCGATGTTATTAAAATTGGCTGGAGCCCTTTGGGGGGGTCCGTTGCGCCGGTCCGGGTTGTTTTATCTCGGGACAGGTGGTTCTCCCCTGAAATTATTATTTTGGTTGTTGTTGTCGTCGCTACGGAGTTCTTCCTGTCGGAAGGAGTTATTTCTCCGGTTGTCCTGTCTGTAATTATTTTGGGAATAGTTGCGGTTTCGCTCGAAGCGTCCGCCTGATCTGTTTTGAAACGACCTATTGCGGTCGAAGTTGTTGTTGTAATTGTTACTAGACCTGTTCTGCCTCTGATATATGATACTTTTTTCAATTTGGCACCATTCGTGGGCCTGTTCTATGGTCGACGGGTTTCTAGTCCGGATGACCGTCTTGAGTGGGTTGCGGAGGCCAACTAAAAAGGCATTTAGATATATTCCGACATCGGCGGTCAGTGCCAACAACTCACTCCTGAGTCGAGTGACTTCACCGAATAGTCTCCCGAAGGGGAGTCCGTCGGGTTGGTTTTGAAATTCCGCAATCAGTATCGGTTCCGTTTTCTTGCATGCGTACATGCGCTTCAGGTTGTCCCTGATACTGTCCCATTTGAGCTTGGTATCTAGCATGTTCAAGGTTTCGTCTGCCTTCCCTACTATTTTATTTCTTAGAGTACGTAGTAATAATCGACCGTATGGCGTTTGGTCGGTTCCTCTAATTAACATAATCCCTTCTTCTACGCTCACTATGAATTTTTGAAGGGTCCCCGGGGCCCCGTCGAAAGTCGGCAATTGCTTTACGAATGCCAGAATATCCTGTGGGTTCAGTGTCATAATATATTTATCGAGGTATTCATGGAGGTATTCATCAGAGTACTAGCATGTTAATTGCATGGGGTGACGGGCTCGTAGTCCTGGAACCCCCGGACGCGTTTCCCGAATCCATGATTATGACCTCTTCTTCCCTTATCTCGGGTAGACTACTACTGCTTCTAAGGCCTAGCCTAGACTTTGTCTTATCCACAATTGTCTTTTTGGACATTTGCAAGTTAGATTGTTTGAACATTTTTTTCTTTTACTCTCTAAGTTTTCCAGAAATTCTTAGGATATAGGGGTGAGTATGTGTATAAATTTTTAAGAATTGGTAAAATGTATATATGTGAAATATTGAGAATATGGGTATGTTATATAATGTTGTATATGTTATATATGTTATAATAAATGTTGCGAATTGGCAAAAATATATAAGTAAAATTTTGAAAAATAAGGGTATATCAGTGTAATAAAATACTTAAAATTGGTAAAAAAATATATATATGAAATATTGAGAATCCGTGGGACTTTTATATATAATTTTAGGTCTTCAAATTATAAATATAGGTAAAATATTTAAAATATATATTTGTGATATACAAATGTAGGGTATATTTCTAGGGAAGGGTATTTTTCTATATATATATATATATATTTTTTTTTTAATTTCCTTTTCTTTAATTTTTATTTGTCGATTTGCTTGTACTTATCGTTAGTAGAATGTGGGATGTGGAGTGGAATATGTATCGGTTTGATCCTAACAGATTCGTTGATATTATTAATTTGTGTCTATATCATCAAGAAAATGTAACTTTTAAAGCCGCCGGGCCAAGTGGTTTCAATACAATGCTTATTTTAAGTGTTTTCCAGTGTACATTGTGCAGCCATAAGATTTGATTATTTGTATATTTTTTCTTTTATGATCCGATGCGCAAAAGTATCCGACTCCGCGGCGGTCGTCTTGTCGATTTTACTGAGTACAGTTTATGTTGTTATGCGACACCGTCTACAATGTAGCGGCCGGAAGCTGCGGCGTGCATGCAAGTATGTACGCCCACATAAACAAACTCAAGTGGCCTCCCTACGAACTGCTGTCGGTGCCGGTTTCCCCTTATATACACCGCACTTATATACACATATGCATTAATTATGTTAAGTTGTGGCACATTGGTTTCGTTATGTTTTCCCTTTTTTTTCAGTGTGGCTATATTCAGATATTTATGCACGATGCAAGAGCGGCTATCAGCGATTGATGCCGCCTAAATATGTTTGCATAATTTTTTTTTTGTGTAATATGCAAAATTATTTATTTTTTTTATTGCGGCACATATTAGGCGTTTACATATTTTAATTGCGCGATGCATTATGTAGCGGCAATCAGCGATTGATTGCTGCTAAAAATATGTTTAGTTCGGTAGTACGAAATTTTAATTGTAATTTTTGGAGTTTAATAGTATATTCGTTTCATTGCATATTTAGTGTTTACATATTTTAATGCGCGATGAATTAGCGGCGATCAGCGATTGATGGCTGCCTAAATATGTATATATATATATTTTATTTTTTTTTATGGTATTCAGTTTTTTCCCTAATTGCTTAATTTCTTTTTGTTTTCTTTGTTCCACCGTATATTAGCGTCTATATATTTTAATGCGCGATGCATTAACGGTCTTCAGCGATTGATTAATATATATTTACTAATATGCTTTTAGATTTGCGTGTGTAATGCACAATTGTTAGTGCCGTTTATTTTGCTTCCGCACACCGTTATTTGTTGATTTTGCATAGTTGCTCTTGTGTATAAAGGTATTTATGTATGTTTTGGAGTCGGTTTCTTTTTCTTTTAACCGCACGGAATTTACAATTCGTTTGGGTGCACTGCATTATTTTTAATTTCGTTTCTTTTCTTGTTTTATATTTGCACTCACTTATTGAAGTCACTTGGCCGGCTGCTTACCTGCATTACAGTATAATAATTATTAATATTCCGGTGATTTTCATATCTGTCTTCTTTTGGATGCTCTGGATATCCTTTAGGTTTCTTTTCCGGCTGCGCTAGTTAAGTCGTGCGAGTGTTGAATGTATAATTGAATGTAATAATTTGAAATCCGTCCGGGTTGATTGTTCCGTATATAGGTTGCTGTTCTGGGAGGTTTCAGGGGAGGTGAAGGCATAACTGTGCCGTCACCGATAACTCAGGCACCGTTTTCCCTGTCGTCGGTTCGTTTGGCGCCATTTTGGAAGCAAAATGCGCGGTTATGGTTTGTGCAGATCGAAGCGCAATTTCAATGCAGCCGCATTTCTTCAGATAGCACGGGCTACTACCATTTAATCAGTGCTTTGGATGCTGATATAATGACTTAAGTATCTGATTTTCTGGAGCAACCCTCGGAAGTCAACAAATACGAGCACCTGAAGGAGATTATCATCAAGCGATTTACGGAATCACCGGACAGACAGTTGCAGCGCGCTTTACTGGAGCTTGACCTTAGGGACAAGAAGCCCTCGCAGCTCCTTCGGCAAACGACAACTCTTGCTGATGGTCGCGCGTCTGCAGACGCCTTGCGAGTCCGCTGAGAGAGCCTGCTACCGCAGCACGTTCAACGGGGCTTGAAGCTCCTACGCTCCTGGATGCGCAAACTGCACTCGCTGACAATCTCATGGAAGAGGAATCGGGTTCTTTTGTCATGGCTGTTGGGTCCTCCTCGGCACAATTCAGAGGCCACACCCGCGAATACGCGCCGGCAGCTGGCACAAGTGTCATGGACGACTTGAATCGCGACATCGCTGCCATCAAGGCCTCTTTAACTCTTCTGCAGAACATGCAGCCTCCCAGCCATTCTCGCCCAGCCGATCGCAACAAGCAGCAACTCCGAGCACCACGTGTCTGCTTTTATCATGCCAAATTCGGATCTAATGCACAAAAATGCTCCTCGCCCTGTGCCTGGGTGTCACAGCAGGGAAACTAAAAAAGCTGTCATCTGTTCAGGCGACTGGTGACAGCTGATCTCCAAGCACTCGCCCCTCAAAGGAGTACCGACTTCACATAATCGATCGTAATACCAACGTAAAATTCCTTATCGATTCCGGATCAGTCATCTCACTCATACCTGGTTCGATAATCAAGGGAATGCATCGTCGCAAAGACGACTTCAAACTCTACGCGGCCAACACGTCAATAATTGATACCTACGGCACGCTAAATCTAACTTTTGGTCTCAACCTACGGCGTAAGTTCACCTGATCGTTCGTCTTTGCGAACTTCCAATCAGCAATCATCGGAGCAGATTTCCTCACGCACAACGCCTCATCCTCGACCTCAAGGGTAAACGCCTTATAGATCCCTCAAAAGCTGTTTCGACCAAAGGAGAAGTTGAAGAAGCAAAACTCTACAACGTTTCTACAATCAGCGTGCAAAGTTCCAGTGGAATAGATCGCACGTATTCCAATCTTCTTCGTCGCTTTGTTCATAATGAGGTTGCGCATTACATTCAAACAACTCGCCCACCTGTTTTTGACAAGCCAAGACGGCTTACAGGCAAAAAATTAAAAGCGGCACGCCGGGATTTCGATCTATTACTCCAGCAAGGAGTGATTCGTCCCTCCAGCAGCCAATAGGCCAGTCCTATTCATTTGGTCCCCAAGAAGAGCATCGAATGGCGCACTACTGGTGATTATCGCAAACTTAATGCTTCCACTATTCCAGATCGCTACCCGATTCCCCATGGGGAAGACATTCTTCAACGTCTGCATGGATGCTCGGTTTTCTCCACAATCGATTTGGTGCGTGCCTCCCACCAGATCCCAGTCGCGCCAGATGATATTCCGAAAATAGCAGTCACTACACCGTTCGGCTTTTTCGAGTTCGTCGGCATGCCACCCGGACTGCGCAATGCAGCGCAAACCTTCCAGCGCCACATGGACAACCTGCTTCGTGGCATTCTTAGGGTGCTATATGGACGACATCATCGTGTTCTCCACAACGCATGAGAAGCGTTTGAGGCGCCTCCAGACAATCTTTGAGATTTTGCAGAGGAACCAACTCCAAATTAACCCTCAAAAGTGCCAATTTGGTAAAAGTGAGGTAATTTTCTTAGGGTTCCAAGTCAACGCGAGCGGATTCAAGCCCCCTGTTGAGAGCACGCATGCAATCAACAATTTTCCCAAGCCTCAAACTATCATGGAATTGCGCAGCTCAGGCTCAAATCCCGCTCACAGACTACCTAAAAGGCGCAACCAAAAATGACTAGCGCGAAATAGCCTGCGGAGAATGCATTCCGGGCCTGCAAGCAAGGAATTTTACGTGCCGTGCGCTCTTCGTTCCTTTCCCATCCATCGGCTCACCTCGCCCTTAATACGGACGCCTCCTATAAAGCGATCGGTGCTGCTCTCGAACAACTAGTCGGCAAACGTTTGGCGTCTTATCGGGGTTTTCTCGCGGAAACTATCTCCGGCAGAGCAAGGCTACAGCACGTATGATCGCGAGCTCCTGGCTATTTTCGCTGGTATCATCCATTTTAAGCACATTCTAGAGGGTCGTCCATTCATCATCCAAACCGACCATAAACCACTACAATACGCTTTCAGGCAGAAAGCAAGCACAGCATCACCTCGACAACTCCGCCAATTGGATTTTATCTCCCAATTCTTAACGGAGATAGTGTACAATCCCGGGGAAAACAACGCAGTGACAGACGCCCTCTCACGCATCAACACCATAAGCATGCCGTCTAGCTTCAGTGCTCAAGCGATATTCGAGGCCCAAGAAACAGGCTTCCTCGAACCACATCCCTTGTTCTACAAGTTGTTCTACAAGTTTTCTTCACAGGCGGAGGAGAGTACATGCTCAAATTGCTGCCCGGAGTGGGATTATCGTCCAACTCAAATTTTCTTTTCACGGGTCCCAGCTGAGATGGCCTCATGGCAATGGGAGACATCGACCTCCTGGTGGCAAACGTGCGTCTCGTGGGCAACGGGGAGTATGGTAGTCTCATGCCCGCGCGATTGTTTGTGGGACTGGGACTGGAACAGCTGGTAGTGCCGGTGGGTGGCAGGCTGACCTGCAGGGGATTGGAGAACTCGTCCGATTTGCACAACCAGTTCTCGGCCACCAGCGTCAGGTCCTCCCAGCTCTGCGAGATTTGTATTTCCCGATGAACTTCCCGCTCATGGTTCACCTCCCGGCTGTTCAGGTCTGCGCATTCCTCCTGCCTCAGCTGGGAAACCCGCGGAGTGAGGCAGAGGGTAGCTCCATTGGCTGCCGTGGTCAGTGGGCTATAGCTGGCCGAGTACCTTCTGGATCGAGGTGTGAATATATTGAAGACGGGAGCCGGGGAAACCTCCCTGGAATTGGGTTGGGATCGTATATGTACCACCGAAGCAATCGATGGATGGAGCATTCGGCATCTGGATATCCACCACCTGTTGGCTCTTCTTGGGCGTCTGTTCGTGCTCCCTGGCCGCCAGAGCAGCCGCTGCGGCTGTTCGTGTGGTCATCGGGGTCTTTCCCGATTTGCCCGCCGTCGGAGTCCGGATTATTGGCACACTAAGGCAGCGTTTGAGGGTCCTGGAGCTACCTAGACATCCCCCCAACCGCCTTCAGCAAGGATCACCGACTCAACTACGTCAACATATCAGTCGGGCTGCTCCTGCAGCGCATCACGCTAAACCACCTGTTTTCATTTGTAGGGACCTGAGATCTTGTACACACGTCTTCAAGCGAGTGGCATCTGTTAAAAAACCACTCGAGCCGCCTTACACGGGGCCTCATCGGGTAATACGCCGGGTTGATGACAAGTTCTACATCATCAGCATTCATGGACAAGAGAAGGCCATATCAGTCGACCTCCTCAAGCCTGCCTTCTTAGCTGAAGCTGACGCTTGCGAAGACCACCACGAGGATCCACCGCCTGTCCAACAGATTTCACAGTCACCTACGCCACCGAGCCCTGCACCTGCAGCTCCACAATTTATACCGTTACCTTCATCACCTGGCGAAGTCACTGGAGGGGGAGTAGATGTGGCGCCCAGACTAATGCCCAGTCTGGCAACACGACGTAAACAAGTACTAACGCCAAGACCTTTCCTGGAGGACGATATCTTCTGATATCGTCAGACTGGTCACTCTCGACTTCAGCCTTGCCGCGCAACAAGCTTACGGCATCAAATTAACTTTCCATTGTATCTCTTAATTAAATAAAGCGGTAATTACATAAGTTACCATAGGCTATGCAGAACAAACCGTTAACTTAAATAGGCATAACTTCATAAAGCATTTTTTAAGTAAAGATCCGCCATCGACAAAATAATACAGAATTTAACTTCTCGTTACAAAATGAGTTAAGGGAATTTAATGAATTCAGATTTGACCATTTAAACAACAAAGAGGAAATAGCCCTCACAAAGGATTTGCATGAGTTTAAAGATATTCAGTACAAGGAGGGTGAAAATTTGACCTTCACTAGAACAATAAAACATTCAATAACTACAAAATGTGAGGACCCAATATATAAAAGGCCTTATAAATACCCCCAAAGTTTCGATGAAGAAGTCGAAAAACAAATGAAAGACATTATGCGACAAGGCATCATAAGACAGTCCAAGTCTCCGTATTGCTCTCCTATTTGGGTAGTACCAAAAAAGAAGACGCATCGGGAAAGGCAATATTTCGCATAGTCATTGACTATCGCAACCTCAACGATATAACCGTTGACGACAAATACCCTATACCAGTAATGGATGAAATATTAGACAAGCTTGGTAATTGCCAATATTTCACTACCATTGACCTAGCAAAAGGTTTTCATCAAATACAAATGGATGAAAATTCCATAGCGAAGACATCCTCTTCCACTAAAAATGGCCATTTCGAATATACTTGGATGCCATTTGGATTAAAAAATTCACCTGCATCAGACCAAACCCAATAAAAACTAAACTTCCCTATACCAAAGAAATAAAATCATTTCTTGGTCATTGCGGATTTTACAGAAAATGTATTCCCAACTTCGGGAGCTTTATAACTTAGCTTTTGATAAACTAAAACTTTTAATAACGTCCGATCCAATACTCACACATCCTGACTTTAAAAAGCCTTTTTCATTAACTACTGACGCCACCAATTTTGCTGTAGGCGTGGTACTGTCGCAAAAGCATAAACCCATATGCTTTGCAAGTAGAACTCTAAACGAGCATGAACTTAATTATTCCGCAATAGAGAAAGAACTCCTTGCAGTCGTTTGGGCCACTAAATATTTCAGGTCCTATCTCTTTGGTAGAAAGTTTGAGATCTTAAGCGATCACAAGCCGTTAGTATGGCTCGATTCAATAAAGAATCCAAATATGAAACTTCAAAGGTGGAAAATCAGATTAAATGAGTTTGATCACCACATAATATATCTCTCAGGTAATGGAAAATCATGTAGTCGATGCTCTAGAGTAAAAATTGAAGAAAATCTCTTAGGAGAAACTTCCAGTGAAATCTCGTTACCAACACAAGCAGATGACAACCAATCTTATATTCTCGTAACGGAAAAACCAATAAATTACTATATAGGCAAATAGAATTTATTAAAGATAATAATAATAATACAGAAACACTAAAATACTTCCACAAAACAAAACTTAAAATTCATTATGAAGAAATGACGAATGCCGATGCCAAAGAATTAATAAAATAATATTTGTGCACAAAGAATAGCATAATTTACATTCACATCGAAACCAATTTCATTACATTTCAAAACGCCTACATAGAAATTGTCAATCCGAACAATATAACTAAAGGTATGAGAGCAACCACTTTCAAAGAAAAATATTACTACCCAGATTACCAAAAGTTAATACAGAAAATTATTAATGAATGCGAAGTATGTAACATGTGCAAAACAGAATATAGAGACACAAAACTCCACAAGTTTTCAATCCCAGAGAAAAATATGTTATCGATTTTTATTTAAACGACAATAAAACATTTTTGTCATGCATTGACATTTACTCCAAATACGCCGCCTTAATTGAAGTCAGCTCTAGAGACTGGATTAAGGCAAAAAGAGCTTTACTCAAAATCTTTAATGTCATAGGAAAACCGTCCGAAATAAAAGCCGATAAAGATTCTGCATTCATGTGTGCTGCATTACACTTATGGCTAAAGTCTGAAAATGTGATATAAATGTCACAACAAGAAAAAATGGAATTTCTGACATTGAAACGTTCCATAAAACTATCAACGAAAAGTTAAGAATCATAAATAGTATAATTAAATTCACAAAATTTGAAACTACTCTATGTCTATAATTATAAAACTAACATTTAAGCAGGAACACCCTTATCAATAGAATAGATAAGCTGAAGATTTTAGTTAAGAGTAAAACTACTAACCCTTTTAGGAAAACAGAGCAAATAAAACAAACAGATGACAAACATTACGAAGAAACTAATAGAGAAAGAAAAATTGATCATTACAAATCTAAATTCAAGAAACAAAAGAAAATTAATAAAAGTAAATATAATTCTAGCTGAACACCCGAAACCCAAATGGAACCTAATTAAACAGTTAATCCACAATACCCTTCATAATATTTTTTGTCCGAATCATCCGTGGTCAAAACCTAAAGTAAACTTTTAACGATTTAATTAAACAAGCTAAAGAATATAGCAGTATAGCCCCTATACAATATTTAACAGAAAAATTAGAAATTGAAATATTGAAGTACTAAATCATTTAAGCGCAATTTATGAAGGTTATCAAAGACTAGAAGTTTTAATATTAAATTTGCAACATTCTCGGAATACACTGAATACATAGAACTCGGTGTGCAACCTACAAGACTAGGCATTTTTTACTCCAAATTATTGAAACACGAATTTCATGTAAATTCTAAAATTGTTGAACAATAAAACTTCGACCTTGTTGAAATCAGATTGTAACGAAATACTTATTATTTCCCATATTCCTAGAGATATCATTAAAACAGCATGTTACGAGGACTGACTGGTTTGACAGCCCTTTTTAATAATTAATATCAAATTAGTACAAACGATATTGTATAATTCTTATTTAATTTATTAACGATTTTGTTTATTATACATACAGCATTAGTTAAGTGCGCTTAGAATGTAAGTGTCGCGAGAGACAGATTAGAACAAACGAAGAACGACTTACGACTGACTTGAAGAGTCCAAAGCAAAAGCGTAAGAAGCT
Organism: Drosophila erecta; assembly: GCF_003286155.1. NCBI lineage: Eukaryota > Metazoa > Arthropoda > Insecta > Diptera > Drosophilidae > Drosophila > Drosophila erecta. Next base: position 785,593 of record NW_020825221.1, on the reverse strand, counting down.
GAGCATGCGCAAAAGCTCGTTAAAGAAGAAAGCGATAATAAAATAGTGAGATAATTGAAAGCTAATATGTGCAAGAAGTGACCGATTACAGTGGGCAAGAAAGATTATTTGAAAATGTGATTTACGTTAAAGTTTAAATTGGCAAAAGTATAAATGTTTTAGAGAAATTAAATAGATCGCTAGTTCTGCTCCCGACATGCTCCCCCCGTTGGAAGAGGCATCCTTTCAACCGAAGTGGTATCGACGGACAGAACAGCAATCTTGTTGACGGCTCTCTTGATTAGTCCAGTAGAAGTGCGTATTATGGCAACACGCACGCTTCCATCTTCGCCAGGAATGGTTTCTTCAATTCTTCCCAATCGCCATTGAAGTGGAGGAAGGTTGTCTTCTTTGATGACGACAATGTTGTTTGGCTCCAGATTTCGAACGACCTTGCACCACTTGCCACTCTCTTGAAGAAGAGAGAGGTAATTGGAGCTCCACTTTCGCCAAAAGTTTTGCTGAATTTGGCAGACGCGTTGCCATCGACCAAGACGATTAAGGTCCAAATGCGTGACGTCAGGCTCATCGAAGGTAGCAAAGGTTGACCCAATCAAAAAGTGACCAGGAGTCAAAACATCTAAGTCGCTAGGATTTTCTGTAATTGGACAGAGAGGTCGTGAGTTTAGCATAGCAGAGATTTCACAAACAAGAGTGCGCAGTTCATGAAAGGTCAGGATCGTTTTTCCAACGAATCGATAAAAATGAAATTTGGCCGATTTTACAGCCGCCTCCCATAATCCACCAAAGTGAGGAGAGCGAGGTGGGATAAAATGCCATTTTACACCGATTGAGGAAAGGGCGTTGTTGAAATCCTTGGTTTGCGGATCACTGAGGAAGAGTTGACGAAGTTCCTTGAGCTCATTCTTTGCACCAACAAAGTTTGTTGCGTTGTCTGACCAAATTGTATTTGGTTTTCCTCTGATACTAACGAATCGTTTAAGAGCAGCGATGAATGATGACGTAGAGAGGTCTTCAACCACTTCCAAATGTGTTGCCTTAGTGGTGAAGCAAACAAAAATTGAGATGTAGCATTTGGATGCAGGCCTGTTTCTCACTTCAGATTTGCAATAAAATGGGCCACAAAAATCGACTCCTGTGATGAGAAATGGGCGATTTGGCTGCACACGATCGGCTGGCAATGGAGCCATGATATGCTCGCACAACTTTGGCTTCAGACGAAAACATCGTACGCACTTGCTGACAATGGCTGCAACTGTTTTTCGTCCACCGATCGGCCAAAATCTTTGCCGAATCGTGGCAAGAAGACTTTGTGGTCCAGCGTGTAGGAACTTGTGATGGTAGAACAAAATCATTGATGAAGTCACGGCATGTCGTTTTGGAAGCAGTATGGGATGTCGCGCGTTGAAGTCCAAAAGTGAATTTTGCAGTCGACCGCCAACTCGATCTTTGAATCGAAGTTCCAAAAAGCGATGAATGTAAGCGAAGACTCGCTGCAGTTTGCCAAATGAGTTTTGATATTTGCAGCTAAACGATATATCAAGTTGATGAGCTGCAACTAAAACTTGACGACGACGTTCGGGAAGCTCTACTATAGGTGGCACGATTGCAGGCCAATTGTTTGACTCTGAGCGTAGAAAGGCAGGCCCTTCACACCATTGGCTCGATGTGACTAGCTCAAGAGGCGAACATCCACGAGATAATATGTCGGCTGGGTTCATCTGCGTTGGCACATGTCTCCATGTCATGTTTTTGGTATTATCTTGTATTTGAGCCACCCTGTTAGAAAAAAATATGTTGAAATTGGATGGGGCTTCACGAATCCAGGAGAGCGCTATAGTTGAATCCGACCAACAATAAAAGCTGCAAGAAAATGGAACGATTTTAGAGATGTTGTATATGAGGTCAGAAAGTAGGTGTGCTGCAGCCAATTCCAATTTAAAGGAGCAACTCTTGATTTAGCACAAAGTAAATGCGAAGTAATAGATCCTTGACTTTCTGAGCGAACATATATACAGGCACCATAAGCGGGTATGCTGGCATCGCAGAATCCATGTATTTCCAAAGACGCAGAAGGAAGCAAGACGAAACGAGGAAATTTGAGATATCTGGCAGTTGAGAATTGCGATTTATGCTCCAACCATGATGTATGAAGATTTAAAGGCAAGCTTTCATTCCAATTGAGCTTGTCTTTATGCAACAACTGCATGAATATTTTGAGTTTTGTAACTATGGGAGATATTAATCCAAGAGGATCATAAAATTTAGCGATGGTTGACAGGATGGATCTTTTTGTTGCTTTTTCGACAGCGAGATCTGTTGAGAAATTAAAGATCAAACGATCGCGACTTGGATCCCAAACAAGACCAAGAGTTTTTGTAATGTCAGTTCCGTCGTGAAACTGAAACAGCTTTTCTAAATCCTCTTCAGATTCGCCTTCGAGAGCGGCAGCTTCATTGGAATATCATTTTCTTATTGGGAAGTGACCACGTCGTAACAGCTCTTTGACCTGCATCCGAATTTGCGTTACTTCTTCAACAGAATCGCCTCCCGAAATTAAGTCATCTACATAAAAGTCTCGGCGAATGATATTTGCTGCAAGTGGTAGATCAGCCTCCTCGTCCTGAGCTAATTGCTGCATAGCTCGAATTGCTAAGAAAGCAGCCGGCTTAGTTCCGTAGGTCACCGTATCCAAAGTGTATACCTTGACCTCGTCATCAGGATTGTCGCGCCACAAAATGCACTGCAGATATTGAGCAGGATGTGTCATGCGGACACAACGGTACATCTTGCAAATATCGCCACACAAGGCAATCCTGAAAAATCGGAATCGAAGTAACGTGGTGAATAGCTTGGGTTGAATTGATGGTCCAGCCAAAAGAAGATCATTCAATGATTGGTTTGTGGTTGATTTTGCTGTCCCATCAAATACAACACGCAATTTTGTTGTTGTACTATCCGTTTTGCGAACGCAGTGATGTGGCAAATAGAATTGAGGCAAAGTATACTGCTTGTTAGAAAGCGACATGTGTTTCAAATCGAGGTATTCCTTAAGAAAGGCTGAGTATTGCAACTTTAAATCCAAGTCTTTAGCAAATTTGTTTTCGAGAGACTTAAGACGGCGTAATGCACGCTCATAAGAGTCTCCAAGAGAGTTCAAAGGAAATTTAGCTGGCAAACGAACTGAATATTGTCCAGAGCTGAGTCGAGAATATCCCTTTTGAAATAGCTGCTCACACAGCAAATCATCGTCCGATATGGAAGATGCAGATCCAACGCAATGATCTCTCTCCCAAAATCTTTTCAAAATGTTAGGTAAATCTTCAACTTCTGGAGAATGGGATGCTTCTAAGTTTGATACAGCCAATGCTGAAAGGCTTCTTGATGAGGGAGCAACAATTCCACCTACGATCCAACCGAGTCGTGTCTTTTGAAGATAGGGCAAATTTTCTGCAATTTTAATTTGGCCCGCGCAAAGTAATCCATAATATAGACCACCTCCAATTAAAAGGTCTATTCGTTGGCTTTTATTAAAAAATGGATCCGCAAGATGAATGTTCAGAGGAATATTCCAATCAGAAGATTTAATGTCAAAATGCGGATGATAGCCGGTGATTGTGTTTTGTACGGCAGCAGTAAGCGATGTGTGATACGATGAATCACGAGATTTAAGCTCAACGTCGATTGAACTATTTGATGAGAGAGAAGTTTCTCCAACTCCCGAAATCCGTATGCCAGTTCGATGGGATTTCAGCCGAAGTTGGTTGGCGAGGCGAGTGGTGATTAAATTTAGTTGAGCTGCATTATCTAATAGAGCTCGACAGGGAACAAAAACTCCAGAGCGATTTTTGAGATAAACTACAGCTGTGGCTAGCATCACGTATTCGGTCTGATTTTCATTTTTGGGCTTAGGTGATGCAATCGATGTAGATTTAGATACAAGAATAGAAGATGAATTGGGCTGAGAATCAAGAGGAGATTGCCTAACGACAGTGCTGGTGCTCAAATCCATGTGAAGCAATGAGTGGTGTTTGGATTGGCAATGCTTGCAATGCCCAGACTTGCACTGTTGTAAGCTGTGCCCTTTATGAAGGCAGTTTAGGCAAAGATGAAGACGCTTTGCCTCCTTGTAACGCATCGTTGGAATCAAATTCAAGAATTTAGGGCACTTAAATAAATTATGATCTTTGGCGTTGCACAATGGGCAAGAGGGGCCAGACGAAGAGATGAGGGCATTTCGATACGGTTTTAATTTTCCCACCTGAGCGCTGGATGTTTGGGTTACCACAGCGTTTTCCAAATTTTCCATCATTCGGCATCTCTTCTCTAAAAACGTTGACATCTCGGTCCATTTCGGAAGCTTGTACGTTGGCAAAGACTCTTCCCATTTTTCGCGTGTAGCTGGATCCAATTTTGAAGCGATGAGATGAATCAGCATTCCATCAGCAATTTCCTGCGATGATGCTATTGTGCTCAAAGCCCGTAAATGTGAATTAATTTTGTCGCTCAATTCACGAAGACTGCTTGCAGAACCTCTCTCAACACCTTTGAACCCAAAAATTGACCGTACGTGTGCCTGAAAGTGTAATAATTTGTTATCAAAACGTTTCAATAATAAATTCAATGCGATATCATAATTTTCACTTGTCAGCTCCAGGGATCGTATAGTGTCCAACGCAGCGCCATCTAAGCAAGATCTTAGATGCTGAAATTTCTCCACTTTGCTCAGATCCTCGAGTTTTCCAACTGCGTTCTTGAACATGGAGTAAAAATCTGGCCAATCCATGTAAGAACCGGAGAAACGCGGTAATTTGAATTCAGGGAGTCGAGAGCTGCTAGCTGAACACCGAAAAGTACTTTGATCCTCGATCACATTTCGAATTACCGTGGAATTAGCAATTAAGGATTTTTGTAAGCGATTGAGTTCACGATTTAATTTTGATCTGACACTGCAATAGACTTGGTTAAATTCGGTTCGCGCGTCAGAAGTCAACTCCAATAAGTCGAGCTTCTCTAGAGTGGTCTGAGATGCGTCAAAGTCTGATTGCATTCGAGCAGAAATTTCAATGCGCACCTCAAGATCCGAATCATCAAAATTATTTAGCTCTAGCCTTATAAAAATCAATGTCCCTTGATGCCACAGTAGGGTTAGGAGATCCCGTAATCTCCGAATTCATTTTTTTAATTTTTCGAAAAGTCTAAAAACTGTACAAAATGTATATAAGGTCCGAATGTATATACTCTTAAAGGTTAGTGAACCTTTGAAACAGTTATTTGGTCACTTCGAAATATCACGCGATAGAAAAGAACGAAAATGTATGTGTTTGTATGTATATATATGTATGTATATATATGTATGTATGTATGTTATATATATACCGAAAGCCCGGCACTTGAAACTAGCTGTATGGTATGTAAACCAAGCATATGTGATCCACTATGCACTTCTCAAAATTTTGTATTTAACTTTTGAAACACGTGTACAAAAGAATTTTTTAAAAAGGTTTGAGTTTTTTGTTCGTTTAGAGCCTTTACACCGAATATGTACAAAGCGTTTTTTAATAATTATTAAAAACGATATTTAAATAATTAACCAAACCGAAAATTAGTGGTTTATCATGTCGGGGTCACCACTGTTACGAGGACTGACTGGTTTGACAGCCCTTTTTAATAATTAATATCAAATTAGTACAAACGATATTGTATAATTCTTATTTAATTTATTAACGATTTTGTTTATTATACAGACAGCATTAGTTAAGTGCGCTTAGAATGTAAGTGTCGCGAGAGACAGATTAGAACAAACGAAGAACGACTTTCGACTGACTTGAAGAGTCCAAAGCAAAAGCGTAAGAAGCTGAGCATGCGCAAAAGCTCGTTAAAGAAGAAAGCGATAATAAAATAGTGAGATAATTGAAAGCTAATATGTGCAAGAAGTGACCGATTACAGTGGGCAAGAAAGATTATTTGAAAATGTGATTTACGTTAAAGTTTAAATTGGCAAAAGTATAAATGTTTTAGAGAAATTAAATAGATCGCTAGTTCTGCTCCCGACACAGCACTTTTGAATATATTAGAATCAGAAAAATATATATATATTATATCAGAAAAAGTCAAAAAAATACTAATAGAAGATGTTCATGATAAATTTTACATTCAAAATAATCAACTTTATTAACAATACTCCAGAGAATCAATATTAAATAAGTGTATTACAGGCATACTAAATCAATCACCAGCAGAGTGTAGATATTCTAAAATCCATAATAATCTTGGCGTAATTTATATAGAGCCAAATATTATTTTAACTTGGAAATTATAAAAAATGGTTTTAAATCAAAATATCATTAGTAATAGAGAAATTATAATGGAATGAGATAACATAATAAAATCTTTTAATTGTTCTGTTATGTAACAATAATGTAACAAAATTAGAACCATTATCATATTTATAAACAAAATAAATAATACAAGATCATACAAGTACATACATACATACATTACAGATTGTAAAATTAACTTTTATAAAGTTAAATTTTATTTTAATATAAGTATATAATAGGTTAGCAAATATCTCCCTTCCGCTTTTTTTGCTCTTTATTCAATGCTTTATAAAAAATGTTACAGTGATCGGTGATCAGTGATTTAGTTCAAATATGCGCCGTTTTGTTCGATAATCTGTGTCCAACTTCATAATACCTCCCGCCTTATTTGCGAAGAACTCGGACAGCCACTTTTCACAAGCCTCTTTTGAGTTCAACTTTACACCACCAAGGGCATTCGCCATGGACAGGAACAGGTAGTAATCACTTGGCGCTATGTCCGGGCTATATGGTGGATGCGATAAAACCTCCCATCTGAGCTCCCGTAGCTTCTGACGAGTCATCAACGAAGTGTGTGGTCTGGCGTTGTCCTGGTGGAACACTACACCCTTCCTGTTGGCCAATTCTGGACGCTTCTGGTTGATCGCCTGCTTCAAGCGGTCCAGTTGTTCGCAGTAGATGGTAGAATTAAGCGTCTGGCCATATGGGAGCAGCTCATAGTGGATGATTCCCTTGTAATCCACCTACATGTTCTCCATCTTCGCAACCTGATTAACTGATGATCGCCCTCCACCAAAAACCTTAAATATTATGCCGATCGATTCATTGTTGCTTCCAACTGCCATTATCTACGTAAGAAATAGAATTGGAGCACTCATGCCTTGTCATGCTCAGCTAAGCTTCATAACTTCTGCTTAGCTAGTCAACTGAATTTGAATCATAGAAGATCGATTTCTGGGATCGGAGAATCTACCTTTTGATAAGGCAGTCGATAGTTTTGCGCAAGCACAGGATGCAAGCCTGTCCTTCATTCGTCCTTCATGCGCATCTGTTGTGACTCACAGTATCACGGATTATCAGCCCCATTTCAATATAAATGCAACATCACGGAGGATACCACAAAACATTACTCGCACTGATCCTTATTTCAATACATGTATATGTATTTCACAACGAACTGACCTTTTAATTGGCGCTGGCTCGTCGTTTCAGGAGTTTAGAAGCTAAGCTGGATATACGGGAGTATATCGATTTAAGCCACATGTCTTTCCTAACAAGGAACATATTAGTACCACAATTATTTTTGCCTCACCACTGCGTACATAAGGAGGAGAGCACGAGCACAAAGCTTCGTGTCGTATTTGATGGATCTTCTAAAACGACTTCTGGTAGCTCTCTGAGCGACTTACTTCTTGCAGGGCCAACAATTCAGCAAAAAATCGATTTTGTAATCTGACCCTTTGTGGAGATATCTCCCGGATGACTTTTTGCAGTTGGCGAGAGAACTCCAAGGATGAATTGACGGTTTTTAAATTGAACACTGTGACTTATGGAACCAAGCCAGCTGACTTCTTGGCTATGAGAGCGATGCATCACTTCTCTAATGATGAGGAGGAATCATTTCCAGTTGAAATAAAAGTTATTCGTAGAGATTTCAATCTAGATGATTTAATCTCTGGAGGGGACTAAGTTCAGGAGGTGATTTCTATCGTCGTCAGGTGAAGGAACTACTGTCGCGAGGTCACTTTCCAATCCGTAAATGGTATCAGCAGCCCTGGAAGGAGAGTCTAACTGCGACAAGGAGCAGTTAATCAAATTTCATGATGGATCGGATATCGCCAAAGCATTATAATTGGCCTGGGTTGATCTTCAGATCAACTTATATTTATTCTATGATCCACTTGGTCTAATAACCCCAATTGTCACAAAATCTAAGATTTTTCTTCAATCTTTATGGAGTGCTAAAGTGGATTGGGATGACGCATTGCCAGAGTCAATTCTTTTGTTATGGGGGAAGTTGACCTCACAATTATCTGTCGTGCAGAACTTAAAATTTCCACGATTCGTAATGCAGCCTAGAGCTTTCGTGAAGTTGCATGGATTCGGCGATACTTGCGATCAAAGACTAATGTAGAATCGAAACCTCATCTGCACTGTGCCAAGTCAAAAGTAAGTCCAACATTGGAGCTTTCCGCAGCGCTTTTATTAGCTGAGCTAATCGTAAGCTTCAAGGAATCCATAGATTTCGATTGCGCCTTTCATTTCCGATACTTTTACCAAAGGATCATCCAGTTACCAAGGCAGTCATTGTTTATTATCATGAGAAATATTTGCATGCAGGACCGTAGGCGTTACTTTCCACATTACGTCAAAGGTTCTGGCAGATTGGAGACCGCAATTTCGTTGCGTCCGATGTTTTAGAATGAAGACTGTGGCTTGGGATGGAAATGGAAAGCCTTCCAGCAAATCAAGTGCAGCCTAATCCAGAATTTCATATTACAAGAATAGATTATTGTGGGTCATTCTATTATAAGGCAGAGACCAGAGGCCGTCTTCGTTTGCTTTTCCACGAAGGCAGCTCATTTGGAAGTTGTCCAGGATCTCACGACGGATTCTTTTATCGCAGCGCTGAGAAGATTCATCAGCCTTCGAAACAGTCCGCGTACTGTTTGGAGTGACAATGCTACAAACATTGTCGGTGCAAAGAGCGAGCTTGCCGAACTGCGAGATCTATTTGTGAGCGAACTGCACACGGCATCGATATTTTCCGCCTGCTTAGCTGATGGGATCGATTGAAAGTTAATCCGTATTCGTACCCCGCACTTCAGTGGTTTATGGGAAGCTGCTGTTAAGTCAGCTAAATTTCACTTCTACAGAGTCGTCGGTGATTCCATCGAAAAATGAAGGACACTCGCGTATGTGATTTCTGCCATCCTTAACTACCGTTCACTCTCTCAAATTTCAGTAAGTGGTGGAAGTCTTGAGGTTCTAACGGCGGCGCATTTCTTAAAAGGTACCAGTTACACAAAAATTTCCTGAGCCTCACATCACTCATCTTTGCGAAGGCCGCCTCAGCGAATGGGTGACCCAGATGGAACAACTCTTCTGAAAAACATGGAGCTGCGAGTATTTGTCCCTACTGCAAGAAAAGAGCAATTGGCGCTTCGATTAGTCTAGCATCAAGGTTGGAAAAATAGTTTTGCTGAAGGAGGACAACATTCCACCGTTGAAATGACAGCTTGGGTGCATCCAGGAAGTCATATACGGCGGGGACGGCGTCATCAGAGTAGCATTTCAGCCCATCGATTCCGATGTTGTTGGAACCATACCTCTTCCAACGGGCGGAGTATGTTTGGAGCAGATCGCCAGCGCCTAGTCATGCACGCATGTGTTTACTGTGTACTGTACCTTTGTAGACAAATTAGCAGGGCTCTTCGAGTCTCTCTTTTCGCCCTTCTTTCTTTTCTCCCTAAAGCTGCCGCGTTATCTATTCAGCTAAACTAATTTGTAAGCTTATGCTTAGGGGTTTATATTTTAAAGCAAAGCTTTCGCTTAGTTAGTCTGCATTTCCGAATAATACATTTACATTAATGTAACCTATTTGTGCGTTCTTATTAATTATAGCCCTAAGGGTGGCATATTGTTTGTCTTCCCCATAAACACGTGTTAAGTTGGAAAGATTAGAGTCTTACCAAAATCCCATGACTTAAATACGGTGAGCTTACACAGAGAAATTTGTGCTTGAATATCTAATCCCTTTCCCTCATCCCAAATCCATTCTCAGGACGAGGGCATTAACATGCCGACGCAACAACGATTAAACTGTACTATTTGTGTGGAACCGACGGTATCTTTTTGTATTTGTAATTTCTTCACTCACTGTAATTTGAAAGGGTTTAACAAAAATGCGTAATTAAACAATATTTTACATTTTCATACGATCAATTTACTTTTTAAAATTAAACAAAATAATGTAATTTAATGCTTTCTTATGTTTTACAATTTTGATTGCATAGTTCAAGTTGAAATACTTATTTCGATGTACTCTTTTAATAAGCTTTTAGTCATCGCCACCAGTCATTACTTCCATAAATTCTATGAAATAAAAAATTTCATCAAATAACAAAAAGTTTATAATTCGGATTTAAGATTTATATACCATCAAAATCAACAGTACCCGATCCATCGGAATCAATTTCCTCAATCATCATGTCCAGATCGTCGTTTGTCAATTTATCATCTAGTTCGCGTAGAATTTCACGAAGAACGCCAGTAGTTATATATCCATTTCCTTCTTTGTCGTAAAGGCGAAAAGCTTCCTTCAATTCAGCCATCATGGCTTCGGCGTCCTCTTCGACAAGAAAGCGGGCGGCCAGTGTGGTAAATTCTTCAAATTCAATTTGTCCTGAACCATCTTCATCGACTTCAGCGATAATGTCAGCAAGAGTGGCATCATCAAGTTGATGTCCCAACATGCTAAGTATCGTACCCACCATGGCTGTGTTTATATATCCATTCTTTTCTGGGTCAAAAGCATTAAATGCATTACGTAGTACTATTAGGAAATGATTTTTAGTTAAAGAACGGAGTAAATGTATTATAAGCTTACATGCAGTTTGCTCCTTTGTCAATTCATCCTATGGAAAAAAAGTGTTTATTTAGAATTTACAGCTTAGGCATAATACAAAAATACAATTTTATTTAGTTTATAAATCCCCTGGTTACATTTTTTGTTGCTTAATAACTTAATAACTTTGTTAACTGCCTCCTGTGTGGTTTGATTTAATCTGCCAGTGGTCAGATGTTACGCCAATATCACGGATTTTATAAGGCTTAAAGGAAAATTCACAAAAATACCTTCCCACTACAATTTCCCTGAAGGCGGTATCAAAAAATATTTTTTTTGATTTCCCAAACCGTCCATTGACTGTATTCTGTGTATTCTCCTTCAGAGCTACCCATTAGCATGCAAAGCGGCCTTCATCTGCAATATTTGTCCTTTTTTAAACCGTCTCGTAGTATGTAGCTCAAATCCTCCATTGCCGAAATCTTACCTCCTGACGGGGGGTTCCGGAGCCACTTTATAAAATCCTTAGACTTCAAGATTCAAACAAAAAACAGCCGAGAATCTGGAGTCAAAGGAATGAATCACACTGATAGCAATGCAATTCCTCAATTAATGAGGGTCGAAAGGCCAGTACAACGACCATCTTTCCCATAGTAATTTTACTCCGGTAATTAGCAACGTTCGTCAGACGCTCACTAACTCCATAAGCACGGAACATAGCGAAATATTTTTTCTTGATGGACACCAACACAACTAATAACGGGAGTACACAAAAAGCTTTAGTCTGCTATTTTTCGGATAATCAACTTATAAAATGGGGACTCAGAAGGGTCAAAGGCCTAGTAGGGGACAAAAGTCGGCCAAAAACAATGACATAACTTTTCGGCAGTGAGGACTGATTAACGGTAGAAAAACTAATTTCAGGAGAGCTAAGGTGAGGAGAAGGCTTACCAAGATTTATATATCATTAATATCAACAGTACCCAATTTCCCCAATTAAGTCTAGATCGTCCTCTGTTAGTATTGTAAAGATTACAATTTTAAAAATCTGAATCTGAATAGCTTTAAGCTATTTTATAGCACAAAAACGGCTAATGCTTGTAGACTGTGTGTTCCAATCTAACTATCGTTGTTGGTATTTACAAATAAAATATTCATGTTGAAAAGAAAGTTTATACAGCGATGTAGAGCGAATTTTCGTTATATTTCTCCTTATTAAATTTATCATAGACTAATTAAGTCTACAAGAAGCAAAAAATAGACGGAACAAAAATATAGTTTCAGGCATAGTGAATAGCTTTTAGTATTAATTGACAGTATGAAAAAATGACTTTATCCGAACATAAGTTACATATGTAAAAAACATTCCGGAAAGACTAATGAGGGTTTGCCATAAGTTCGGGTTGAGTAAGGCTGACACTCATTTGAAATTGCAAAACCCCCGAAGAAAATTATTTTAAGTTTATGGAAGTGTGCTTCGCCTTAGGTAACCCATAAATTACAAAGTTTCTTCCTAATTAATGATATTCCCCATCAATGTTTTCTTAGACCACAGAGTACGTCTTCCAATGTTGTGCTCGGGGCCGCTTGCAAATTATAATCCCAAGATTATAATCTTTCGAAGATGAATTGTGTTATACAATATTCCGCATCCGGCTGCATAGGCTTCCCTTGACAGCCGATTAAGTTATATTGAAGCGGATAGAAAATTTTAAATTTATAATGTAAAGAAGAGACCCATCAAAGGCCTCGAAATTATACCAGTTCATCGCCTTAGCATATGGTAGTGTCTCAGCTCCATTTATAGTTATTCGGTGGTTAGTGAGTCGTTTAGAGATACGACAAAACTTGCATTCCCTACGGCTGCTGTCGTTATTGGATCTTACTTCTAAGGTAAGGAATTATATGTTAATTGAAGCAATAGATGTTATTCAGTTATTGCCAACATATCAGCTTTCGTTATCTATGCATATCAGCTGCGTGGGCATCTAAGCTCTCCCCTCTCGCGCCCTCTTTTTTTCTAGTACTCTTGCACCTACAATTTTGGCTTAGCGTTCTGCTGTACGCAATGCAATTAATTCAACTCTCTCTTTCGTACCCTGTGAATGTGCGCATCGCTACCAAACTTCGCTGAAACCCATAAACATATTCGTTCGAAATCGCTGCATAAAAATACTCTTTTGTAAAAGTAATCTTTTTGAAAATAGTTAATAAAAAGCTTATTAGCTCAAAAGTATGTCTAGCGTCTGCATCATCAGATGATAGATGTAGCTTTCTTTCGCTCAAACGGCAAGGCTTTGCCAAGACAATTGGCAGTAAAGACAATACAAACTTTTCACTTATGTTCCTACTTCACTTATTTTGTTATAGTGTTTGGTAATTCTTAAGAATATTTCTCCACCTGTGATGTTAAGATACAAAATTATGATGTACAGATTCACTTAATAAATAAAAAAAATCTTTCTTTCGGACAACATGGATTCCCGGATCTGCATATATTCACCACTGAATGTCTGTCTACAACGGCCAACTTAGGTCGCTAGGTCTCCGCATTAACTCCCAAAATAAGGAACCTGGCGAAATATTACTCCCAGGTGGGAACTCTGAACCAATCCACCCAATCACGGAACATGGTTCTAGGTTAGGATCACTAACCGAGTCGATCTGGACATAAGTCCGTATGAACTTACGAACTATAAAAGCTAGAAAGTTGAGATAAAGATATATATATTATATATATATATATATAGTGACATATTCATATCTTCATACGACATACTTCATATAAAGAAGATAAAGCCGATCTTTTGGAAAGCTTCACTCTCCAAAAGCCTCATAAATAACATTCCCCCAAGATACGAACCGCTTAACGGTAACGAGCTTAATGATCTGTTAATCTTGACATATAAAGCTAAGTAGAACTTAAAAGGCTTATGTTAATCCTCTGTAAAAGGTTTGCTGGGCCGAAAGAATACATTTGTAAATTAGTTCTTAACTGACCTCTGGTGAAACTTATTCAAATAAAGATCATAAAAGGGAAAATATATTTTTTTTCATTAAATCTATCACCAAAAAAGTTTATTGGCGCAGTCGGTAGGATACTGAAAAAAGTCCTAGTAAACTCGTTATCCTTTGACAATCTAGTGAAAAGAGGAAAACTTGTACGACCAAGTAACCTTTTCTGATTGTACCCGCGAATTGGCCGCAACAAAGTGATTTCGGTTCGTTTAAAGTGACTAAAATCGGTATCCGCACAAGAACCTGTGCGATCGGAGTTAATTTAAAGACCTAATTTTTTGGACCGCTTCGTGAAGTGAGACCTCCACTAAGGTGTAATACAATTAAAAGGCGCACAGTGCAGTTCACTAAGACATAAGTCTCGACATACTGTAGCAGTCTGTGAACAAAAACAGTAGCCCACTAAAATCAAAAGTGCGACCGCTACTATTGTATAAAACAATAAAAAGTTAAAACAGTGCAGTTCACTTAAGGCATAAGTCTCGACATACTGCAGCAGTCTGTGAACAAGAACAGAAACTAACTTATAAATAAAACTAAAATGGAATTAAATGGAATGACAAGTACCGAAATTCTCTGGAGACCCATCAAATCTCAGCTCGTTCATCAGACGTATCGAATACCTGTTGAACTTATACCCTTCAAACGACGCTCGACAGAAGGCGGTTATATTTGGAGCCATCGAACTTCAAATTGTCGGAGATGCGGAAAAGGTTACCCAATTTGGAATGCACAACGAATGGACAACTTTAAGAGACGCCCTTCAAGACTCAGACGCCCTTGGAGGAACTACTAGGAAGATTGTATCGCACACCTTTTAAAGGTAACTTACGTCTATTCTGTGAACAATTAGAAGATAAGTCCAGTGTAATTATAAATAAATTAGCACTAGAGAATGACCGAAATAATATGGTGGTTTATACACAAGCAATGGCAACCACAATAAAAAATACAATTCAACGCTCACTCCCCGATAGGTTGTTCATGACCTTAGCGAGGTATGACATTTCAACCGTTCAAAAATTAAAGCAAACCGCCCAACAAGAAGGTCTATACGAAGACCCAATTTCAAAAACATTCGATAGTCAGCCAAAATTTAACTCAAAATCACCTAACACCTATAAACATACAAACATTAACCAAATCAAAAACACTCATCCCAACCAACGATTCATTCGCCCCTTTATTCCATTAAATCCCACACAGACCCAAAACACTAACGTAAACAATCAAACCCCTTTTAGACAAATTCCTCCGACCAGACAACAGCAACTTAATCAGTACAGAAATTTATACAACGGATTCAGAACAGACTTACTTCAGGACCGTCAAAACGACACCCGAAACTACTATCAGCCCCCCCAACAACCAAGAGTGCCAAATAAGCGTCTTAGAGAAAGCAGCGAACAATCGCATATGCAGACAAATGAAAATTTTCACCAGCACGAATTAGATTACGATAACGAAACTGAACACTACATTAATAACGACGAACAGTTCCACGAAGATCAATTACAGAATACTCAGACAGAATTGTTTACAGATCAGCAATATCAACAAGCTGCAAAATTTCCAATAACAGCCTGGGATCCCACCAATACATAGAGATCATGTTTAATAACCACAGATATAGATGCATAGTTGATACTGGCTCTTCGATAAACTTGATGAGCTCAAACTTTTTCAATCTTCAAGTTAAAGATAAGCAAATAACTGTCCGAAGTATGACAGGCTATTCTAAATTAAATAAATATGTAGACCTTCCAGCCAACGGTCTTTTTCAACAAACGCAAAAATTCTACATTCATTCATTTTCACCTTATTATGATATTCTGTTAGGAAGAAAAATACTATGAAATATACTATATATAATAACGGTTTAATAGACTACTCTCGGAAAGAAACAATAATTAACGAAAGAACATTCATTCACAAAGAACTATATAAAAACCTCTCATGAAAACCCAGTTTACCAAAGACCATACTCGTACCCGTTTTCCTACGAAGCAGAAGTAAATAAGCAAATTGAGGAAATGTTAAAAGAAGGCATTATACGCGAAAGCGACTCCCCTTATTGCAGTCCATTATGGATTGTCCCCAAAAAGATGAATGTCTCTGGCAAACCGAAATTCAGGTTGGTCGTGGACTATCGAAATCTAAATGAAATAACAATAAATGATAAATTTCCGATTCCTAACATGGACGAAATACTAGGCAAATTAGAAAAATGTCAGTATTTTACTACAATTGACTTAGCAAAAGGCTTTCATCAAATCGAAATGGACCCTAAGTCTATACCAAAAACGGCGTTTTCGACCAAACATGGTCACTATGAGTACACTCGCATGCCATTTGGCTTAAAAAATGCTCCTGCAACCTTCCAACGGTGCATGAATTACGTCCTAAAAGACCTCATAAATAAGCATTGCCTTGTTTATTTAGATGATGTGATCATCTATTCAACATCTCTGAACGAACACCTAGACTCACTGAGGAAGGTTTTTGAGAAACTTAAAGAAGCCAATCTTAAACTCCAATTGGACAAATGCGAATTTTTAAAAAATCAAACAAATTTCTTAGGTCATATTATAAGTCCAGAAGGCATACGACCTAATAAAGAGAAAGTTAAGGCAATCGAAAAATTTCCTCTCCCAAAGACATCAAAAGAAATCAAATCTTTCTTAGGCTTATGCGGATACTACCGTAAGTTCATTCCAGACTTTGCAAAGATTGCAAAACCTCTGACAATATTTCTAAAAAAATGAGCTAAAATAGACACAAGAAACGAAGAATACAATAAATCATTTGAAAAATTGAAAACACTCATAATGAACGACCCAATTTTGATTTGCCCCGATTTCACAAAAACATTTCAAGTCACTACTGACGCTAGCAATTTCGCCATAGGAGCCGTGTTATCACAAGACAATAAGCCAGTAAGCTTTGCAAGTAGAACATTAAATGATCATGAACCAAATTATAGCACTATTGAAAAAGAACTACCAGCAATCGTTTGGGCAACCAAATATTTCCGCCCATATCTATATGGAATCCCCTTTGAGATTTTGAGCGATCACAAACCCCTTGTTTGGCTAAATAATATTAAAGAGCCTAACATAAAACTACAACGTTGGCGAATTAGACTTAGTGAATATAATTTCAAAATCAAATATTTAGAAGGTAAACTTAATCATGTAGCAGACGCTTTATCTCGCGTCAAAATTGAAGAAAACATGGTAGGCGAAGAAGAAAATATTTCAACAGCAGCAACAATACACAGTTCATCAGAAAGCAACGAAACCTACATTGAAATTACAGAAAAACCCATAAACTATTTTGCAAGACAAATTGAATTTATAAAAGATAGCGTAGACCAAGTAGAAACAACGAAATACTTTTCCAAAATAAAACTGACCATCAAATACACTGACATGACCCTGACAAAAGCAAAAGATATCCTTATTAAATACTTCTTAAATAATAGCAGTGTTATTTACCTGGAAAACGATAAAGACTTTTTAGTTTTTCAAAAAGCATATCGAGAAACCATTAACCCACATAGTAACGTGAAAATTTTGAAAAGTATCATAATGTTAAAAGACATAAAATCTTATCCTGAATTTAAAGAATTCATTATTACTCAACATTCTAAATTGTTACATCCTGGTATTGAAAAAATGATACGATTATTTAAAGAAACTCACTATTTTCCCGATTATAATAAACTAATTCAAAACATTATTAATGATTGTGAAGTCTGTAACCTTGCAAAGACAGAACATAGACCAACAAAACTAGTTTTCGAAATAACTCCAGAGACAAATAACCCACGCGAAATTTATGTTATTGACTTTTATGCTATTGACAACAAACAGTATTTATCTTGCATAGACGATTATTCAAAATTTGCTTCACTTATTAAAACAAACAGTAGAGATTGGTTACAGGCAAAACGAGCCCTTACTAGAATTTTGAACGGCATGGGAAAACCACAGAAAATTAAAGCAGACAAGGACTCCGCGTTTATAAGCACTTCTTTAAAAACTTGGCTAAACAACGAAGACATAGAACGCCTTCATAAAACCATAAATGAAAAAATCAGAATTATCAATACTGAAAACAATAGAGAAAATAAAGAAACACGAATGGAAACAATTTTATACATATACAACCACAAGACTAAACATAACACAACCAGACAGATACCGGCTAACATCCTTCTTTACGCAGACACACCTACTTATGATACCCAGATGATTAAAGAAATGAAAATCAAAAATCTTAACAAAAAACGACAGGATTTCGAAATCGACACAAAATTTAGACAAGCACCCTTAACACGCGCAAAATCAAAGAATCCCTTTAGAAAAACAGGCAGAATAGAACAATTAGACGAAAAACATTATAACGAAAATAATAGAGGTCAAAACGTTATTCATTATAAAAGCAAATTTAAAAAGAAAAAGAAAGTTAATGACAGCAAATACTTGCAGCAAACCGACACCTCCCAATCATCGGACTCATAATCACCATAATAACTTGTATTGCGACACAAACTACAGCAGGAACAATCGAAATCAACCCAATAGAAAAAAATCAAGGATTTATCTTGTTTGAATCTGGAACAATGCAAATCCCCATCACCTTTATGCATCACTGTCTCACCATAATATTACAGAAGTTGAAGAAACATTTAATAGTATAATTAAACAATGTCAAGAATTTAAAAATGTCACACAAATTAAATATTTAACCGAGAAAATGGAAAGAGAAATAAATGGCATACGCATCTCAAAACGAAACAAACGAGGACTGGCTAACTTTGTAGGTTCCACATTAAGATATCTTTTTGGCACACTAGACGAAGACGACAGACAACATATTGAACAACAAATTCCGACTCTATCACAAGACACAGTACAGGTCAGCACTCTAAACCACGTTATTGACAGTCTCAATAATGGCATAGAAATAATTAACAACCAGTCCAATTCTTTGAAAAAGGAACAAAAATTGAATTTATTAATATTTAATATTGAACATTTTACCGAATATATCGAAGACATTGAAATGGGTTCACAACTAACACGACTAGGAATATTTAATCCTAAACTACTAAAACATGACCATTTTGGCAACATTAATTACAAAAATCTGATTCTTTGAATATTTGATCTTTATGCTTTGGATAGGCATTGGATAGCTTACAAAATAGGATCAGAATAAGAATACTCATAATAAACTCCATCTTTGACATTCTAGATCTTCCATTAGATATGTATTTTTTGCCTAATATATCTTATATCTGGAATTTACCACATGAACTCTCTAATCTTTAAGATCAAAACTATCTTTAATATTTGCTTACCTTTTGTCCATTTTCTATATTCGGTTTCTTCTTTCATCATTTCTACCTCTGTTGTATTTCATGCAAGTAGTTTTCATATCTTTTAAAAACATATTGTTATTTTTAAGTCCTTGCAGAGGGTATAAGTGATTTCAGTCTAAACAGTAAGGTAAACTATCAACAGGCGATATAGCCAAGCCAGTCCGTCCATCTTCTACGGAAACTAGTCTCACAGTTGTAAAGCTTGAAAGCGTGAAACTTTCCCAAAGCCCTCTATCTATCGGGGGTAGTATATATGTAGGGGACAATATCATATAATTTCCTTCGATTATTAAATCGAAAAAAAAAATGGGACAGATAGCTCTTAAAATTTAAATTAATTATATTTAGACAAGTTTTGTCCTTTTAATCAACAAAGCATTTTGTTTGGTGTCAACCTATCGTTGTTTCAATTAAAACATTGTTGGACGATTAAGTACAAGAATGTATTACCGGTTATCCTGTTATATTCTCAAATAAAAGCATCTACAAAACTTAAATCGAGGAGCTATTTATGTATTTTGTTGTTAGGTATTTGAAAGACTATTTTTTACAAACCTGAAAAGTAATTAGAAATATATTTTAGGTTACTCGTAAAGGCATAATAGATTCGTTAATACGGATGCAACAGGTAGAAATTAGCTTTTTCGACCCTAAAAAGTATATAGTTATATGCTTGATCAGGATCACTAGCCGAGTCAATTTGGACATGCATCTATGTATGTACATACATCGCGAATTGATCCTAGACTCCTGCCTTTAGTATTTACAACAAATATAAGGACAACAGCGGAGCAACTGAAAGCTTACGCGTCAGAAATGACGAATGACGAAAAGAAGAGGTACAAAATGCAAACAGCCGAATAGATGGCTTTGTTGCGGAAAACTCGGACACAAGGCAATAGAAGAGAAAGATAGAAGAGAAAGAGAAGAGCAGAAAAGAGAAACGGAAGTGCAATAAAATTCGGTGAGCAGTTTCCAGTGTTCCTTGATTCTAGTAAAAGCAACAATAACAATAACAAAAACAATAAAGCAAAGCGAGAAGCTTTCCGGCAAAAGATGCGTTAACCTTGTAGTTTTGAGAGGCATTTGCTAATTCTGCTCACCGTAAAAAATTCTGAATTTATTTCACGTACTGGATAAGAGTTGCCTCAAAAATGATAAGATAGTTTTTAGCCTGGTATTGAAGTAAAGTTAAAAAGTAAGAGGTTCGAAATTTTTGGAACGCAAACGGTATTATCAGTAATTGATGATAACATATTAAATAAGATTGACTCAAGTGAAAGTTACAAATCAAAACTAAACGACATATTGGTAAAATATTCCATGTTCTTCAGTGATGGTATCCCTGGTACTGGTGTAACCATGTGTGGACTGGAATTCCGTTTGCTAAAAAAGAAAATAATAATAATAATAAGACCTAGAAGCTCTTCCTTCGCTAGACCAATGTTACTAGGCAAAAAGAAAGGCGGCAGTGACAAGCTTTGCATTGAATGTTGTTAACTAAACGCAAATATAGTGTCAGATAGTCCAGACAATCAGATATCCCTTTCCGTTAATTTCAGAGCAGATTGATCGACTACGATGCGGAAAATATTGTTTCAGCTTAGTCTGCGGCTTTTATTAGGAGCCAATTCACCCCGAGGGTCAATATGAATTTTTAGCAATGCCACTTGGATTAAGGAACGCGTCATCTGTTTTTTATAGTGCCATAGTCCAAGTCTTGGGAAATATTGTTAACGCCTATGTAGTGGTCTAGATAGATTGTCTAAAATTCCTCAAAGAGGAAGCGTACGAGAGATTGGAGAAGGTGCTGAGCGTGCTTTGAATGTCAGAGTTATCTTTTAATGTATTATACAAAAATGGTAATTTCTGCAGAAAGAGATAAAGACTTGGGTTTTGTTATAGAGGAGGGTGAACTGAAGCTCAACCCCCGAAAAATCGAACCAATTTCTTATCTTCCGAAACCAGCTTCAAGAACACAGATTAGGCTGTTTATAGGACTAGCATCCTACTTTACATATGTTTGTTCCTTGATTTTCGAAAGTAATGGAAAGTAACTTGGAAATCAAATGAATGCAAGTGGTGATACAGTATTAATTATTTTCGAACCCAAATTTTCAGTTTAGTTACAATCGGATGCAAGTGCAAATGGTTATAGTGCTATGTTATTGCACAAGGTAGAAGGCAAACGCAGGTTAGTCGAGTATTACAGCAAATGCACCACGTTAGCGGAATTTAAATATCACTCATATAAGATCGAAACATTGGGGTGCTTAAAGCCATGTATACAGACTGTGATTCCCTTAAGAAAAGTCGGGACAAGGCGTAATTCATAACGGCGATTGTATCGATAGTGGTCAATCATGCAGTCCTTTGAGTTTCAGGTAGAAGGGGAGTTTTCGAAGGGGAGCCTAATATCTCATGATGCTTACTTATTAAGGAATCCCGTCGCTGTAGTAGAGCAGACAAATGCAAACAATGATATGGAAGTACGATTGACGTGGTAAATATTACCCAAAACGGTCTATTATCCGAACAGCAGCGCGACGAGAATATATATTGAAAATCATGACCGAAGAAGTTGCAGAAGACATTAGGTAAAGTCTACGAGCAGTATGGGTTGGAGTAATAGGAAACTAACGAACGCGTTACAACGCGTTAACTTTACGCGTTAACGATACAAATCGATGTATTGAAAAATCGATACAAATTTAAAAAACTAATAAAAAAATTAAAAAATATCAAAACATTCTTCAAAAGTATGGCACATAGACACAGGAGTCTGGAATCTGCATACCTAATCTCAACTTTCTAGCTTTTATAGTTCCTGAAGTCTCGACGTTCATACGAGCGGAAAGACGGACGGACAGACGGACGGAGAGTCGGACATGACCAGATCGACTCGGCTATTGATCAAGTATATATATATATAACTTACTCGAAAATGCTTCCTTCTGCCTGTTACATACTTTTCAACTTTACTCTACGAATAACGAATAATGGATGTTGATCGACCGCGATCACCAATATATGTATGTATGTATGTCTGTTCTGTTTGTACGAACTGGATCTTGGGTCCATAATAGCTACAAAGTTGAGATTAGATATTTAGCTTCTATTGAATTTTAAAACATGTTTTTATACACGTTAATCAGATAACAGGTAGAAGAAAAAGTGTTACGTCGATCCTGGAAAAGGAAAAATCCAAATTTGACATTATATATTTTACCTACTCCACTTCTTGCGTCGTAGTTTTTCTTTTTGATTTTCATTGATTAATATTGATTAATATTGATGGCTTGTGTCTTGGGTATTTGTGCATACAAAAACAAAACTGATACTCGCCGCTGAAAAGTTAATTTTATTTCTAAAAATATTAATTGTTAAACATTAATTTTAATCAGTAAACTTTAATTGTCTGGAGGATGTTTCGAATAATATCCCTTTTATGCCTAATGCACTCTCGTTAATGCTGTTACAAGGTATGTTGTACGTTAGATGAAATAAAGTTGGCACGAGAATATATTTGTGAAAAAAGTTAATAAAAAAAACGGGGAACTGTGTTCCGTCAAACTTACCCCAATCTAATCCTATGCGATCAGATCTCGACGATCTGGATTAAATTGAAAATATACATACATAATATATATACGTAGTCCAACATGTCATAGAGAAGAACGTTGTGGACATAAACAAAAATAAAGTGAATATTGTGTATATGCATATATTTTCACTGCGGGAACACTATCTGTTTCTCCAATTACTACTGAACTTGATTTGGGTATTTTTTTCTTTTTAATTTATTTTAGCCCGCATTTAAAACTGCATAGGTACACTATTTTCTATTTATATTTATTAAATAGGTGCAATATTTAATTTGCTAGTTTATATTTATGTCACTACACTCCTCATGTTTGTTAGGCGGACTTCTTGTGGTATATCACCTCCACGGTGTTGATCCCATTGGCAGTTTTGTCGGACGCCTTGGATTGCTTGCTGCCCATATTTTTATCTTACTTTATTTAGTCGTTTTATTTAGTCGTTCGAAATGCGGGTGTTCCTTCGCGGTGTGTGCTTTTGCGTTCACCTTGCAATCCAGTCCCGGATTTTCTTGTCCCCCGTGGGGATTTCTCCTGGTCCTGCCGACTCGAATCATCTTGAATCCCAGAATATTTTTCTGGATCTGAGAGACTGTGTCCTCTCTGGACTTAAAATCTTCTGTCTCTGCGAGAGACTGAGTCCGTTCGGCACTTGTATCTTTAGTCCCCCTGCTTTTTAGTGGACTGAGGCTTTTTATACTGTATGGTCTAAGTTTTCCCACCTAATAAGTAATATTTCACTATTTCCTCTTTTTAGCGAGTCGTTGCGTCCAAAAACCGCATAAAACTGTCTCATCAACTTTTCATTTTTTTATTTGTGTTCCAAATTTTTATCGATATGTTTTCATTTCTATTATGTTAAATTATTTTCCGACTATGACAGCTATATTATATAGTCTTCCCATTTGGATAAAATAACTGTCGTTTACCAAATAAGAGCCTTATAAGATAAAAAAAAACATAGTATTTTTAGGAATAATTTTCCTAAGAATACGGGTCCGACCCGCCCCGACTTTTATAAATAAAAGTAAGCCTTTTGGGAGAGTTCAATGCGGAAATGTGAGACTAGTTTGCATAGAAACGGGCATACGGCTAGAAAGAGATACGACTGTTACTATGGCATCTTTTTAAATGTGGTAAGGTATTTATAAATTATTTAGTTTTAGTTTATATATGTTTTCTAGATCGTTTTAAAATTATATCGCAGTAAAGGGTTCGAACCGAAAAAAAAATAATTGGAACTGTTGCACTTGACATTTTGAACCGATCTGATCCATATTATGTTATCAGAATGCAGCTAAACTGATCATCGGTAATTTGAGTGGTGTTATTTTAAAAGTT
Source organism: Drosophila erecta (assembly GCF_003286155.1). NCBI lineage: Eukaryota > Metazoa > Arthropoda > Insecta > Diptera > Drosophilidae > Drosophila > Drosophila erecta. The sequence goes on along the minus strand of NW_020825221.1, from coordinate 761,356 downwards.
AATAATGTGCACATAAATGTTTCACATACATACGAAATGAATTCAGGTATGTTTTACTTCTAAAACAAATCCGACTATAAAATAAAAGCGTTGACCCCAGTCGATTGATTGTTAGAGGGAAACGGATGTGTACCCCCACCCATGTATGTTTATGTCTAGTATAGAAGTTTACGCTGATCCTTAAACTTCTCCCTACTAAGCAAAAAAACGGCAAAACCACCGATTGCGTAAATGTTATAGGGATCCCTCCCTAAAAGCAGTATAGTAAACTTTTAAACTTCAACATTTTTCTTATTCAAGTTTAGAAACGATGGATCCAGCGACGAGAATTGGGTAGAGTTTTAAACAAGAGGTTAAGTCTAATAAAAATAAAAAAAAATCAAACATTTCTGTAAGGCGTGGCAGTTTCTGCGTGCTTGTGGGCTATAGAGTGAGAGTGACCGAAAAGTTATTTGCAAAAATAATAATAATAAATTATAAACATCCAAACATTTTTAAAATCGTAGCCGTGGCTGTCACGGCTTGTGTACGTATCGATTGAAACTGGAATGTCAAATGATACTATTAAAAGAATCAAAAAACTTGATATGGTATACTGATTCAAATTTAAAAAGATGCATCGGAACCGAAGGAATCTGCAAGGCTAATTTCAAACTAAACTAAAATATCTCAACTTTCTAGCTTCTATAGTTCAAGAGAATTCGACGGACGAACAGACAGACGGACGAATGGGCGGACAGATGGACTCGGCTATTGATCCTAATCAAGAATATATATACTTTATATAGACGGAAACGCTTCCTTCTGCCTGTTACATACTTTTCAACGAATTTAGTATACCGTTTTACTCTACGGGTAACAGGTATAACTAGGATTTCAAAATTTTTACGGTATACAAAAAATTAAACATCTTCCGAAGTCAGTTTTTTTAGAGAAGGTATTTATAAATGTAAATTAATTTGTGGTCAGAAAATTTTTTACCAGGTCTTTGTTATCTTGAAGGTATGATCTGCACTAGTTTTTCCAGTGCTTTTTCATTTATTAAGATTCTCCAGCTGAATGCATTTGTTGTTAAACATAAAAAATAACAAAGATACCAGTACCTAAAAAACAAAACGGAAACCAAACAAAACGGATATATTGATAATAGCTCGAAATTTCATAATTTCCGTTGCAAATTTACAGTGTTCTTTCTTAGGCTAGGCTTTGCAAATAGTGGACCATTAGTTTGTATGTATAAACTAAGATGAGTACTTTTGAAGATTTAAGGATTTAAGACTTTACAGATCATAAATAAGGAGAGGAAGCCTTTTAATTATTTTTTATTAAAAGTCTTTAAATTAAGGAGACTTTTTGCGTGAATTCAAGAACGCAAAATATAAAACTTTAGTTCGATTAGTTTTTCGCTCACTTTTGTTATTATTTTTTCTTTGAGTATACGAATCTGGATGACACGTTGCCTACAGTTTGCACGCTCAAAAACATTAGGTCAGATATCCTCTGAAAAGGTTAAAGATATTTACTCAAAATATTACTCCGGAAAACAGTCTTTAAAAACAGTTAATAAAAGTCTGAAAATCCGAGAGATTTTAACTTAAGGAAACTTGGAAACATTTACTTGCAATAAATTTCTTGGCGTTTAACTTACGCTCATTTTATCAGCTTTTTTGGCTTAATCTCAAAGAATGAAAAAATTAACACTTTGTTAATAAAAATCTAAAAAAAAAACAATTGAAGACGAGGAATAAACTTGGTATTGACGCGATTAAAACACATGTGGGCTATGTGACTTTTGTGGATGCATCTCAACATTGAAGAACATTTAGATTTAACACGATGATAGCCCTGCAACTATTTTTGTTGAAACAAAAACAATAATTGAAACCAAATAAAAAAGCGTACATAAATATTTCGTATGTCATGTAACTCAAAGATAATTTTATCCACAAGCCAGAAAAATACTCACGATTTATTTTTAGATATACAATATTCATCAAAATTCTTTATTTTTATAAACCGTACATTGCATTAGATCTTGGAACGTATTATAAAATGGTATTTGTAAACCAAAATTGCAATTAAAAAACAAGAAAGAACGCTATAATCGTATTCCTCGTCATTCTGATATTCAGCTAGTGGCAGTGCGAGGGAAATGGTGACTTACAAAAAATAAATTAGAAAATACTCTTTATGAGATTACTCACTATCGCAACATGTAGCGGTTACATTTATTGTTGAGCGGACGTGGTCAATCTTTTCTTTGGACTATTGATAAAAATGGGCATGAAAAATAATGAAATAAATAAGTAAAAAATATATTCAAATTTCGTGCATGCAAACAGAATAAAATAAAATAAGAAAAAAATTTAGCTTCGGTAGGCAGTAATTATATAATTAAGAAAAAAAACCTTAATTAAAAATGAAACACCAAAACAACGGAACCAGTTTTGTATTCCTGTTATTTGTAGAATAAAAGGGTATACCAGATTTGTCGCAAAGTATGTAACAGGTAGAAGGAAACGTTTCCGACCATATAAAGTATATATATTCTTGACCAGGATCAATAGCCGGGCCGATCTGGCAATGTCCGGGTATTCACGTCCGTCTGTCTGTCCGTCCGTATGAACGTCGAGATCTCAGGAACTATAAGAGCTTGGTAGCTTGAGATTAGGCATGCAGGTTGCAGAGACATAGACGCAGTTGCCACGCCCGCACTTTTTTAATATGTTTTGATATTTTTTCAATATTGTATATGTACATTTGTTACGAGGACTGACTGGTTTGACAGCCCTTTTTAATAATTAATATCAAATTAGTACAAACGATATTGTATATTTATATTATTTATTTATTATTATTATTATATATTTGCCAAACAACTTTTTTTACGCCCACCCAACGCCCACAAGCCGCCCAAAACTGTCACGCCCAAAATTTGTATTATATTTTCACCAATTTCTACCGATATTCCAAAAAATGTTGAAATTTCTTATTCACACTTCCACTAACTGAGTTATTGGTATCTAGTCGTAAGAATCGACTATAGCATTCTCTCTTATTTTTAATAGTATTTTTATTTGTAGACCATTTCTATCGATATCCCAAAAAGATTGATTAACTTAGATGATTAACGGGTATCTGATACTCGAGGAACCTCTGTTGTAGTAGTATCTGATACTCGAGGAATCTCTGTTGTTTTTTGTAAAGTTCACAAATTTATTATTATTTAAAGATATTATGGAACATTTCATAACGCCCGTTTTTTTTTTTTTAATTTATATGGGCGAAATTTCATCCCAGTTCCATACTATACACATTTTGCTCAGCATCGGTATGATAATTTTGTGGATAAGTTTAACCTGACCATTGCCTTTTGGAATTCCGATGGTTATATGCAGAAACTGAATTCTCTCACGGGAACAGGATTACTTGAAAATTCCTGATTCGAAATCGGTACGCCTATCAGTATCGACGCGAGGGTTTCCAAATACTGCTACTTTTTTTCCAAATCTTTTCACGACTTCTACCCATACACAACCCATACACAACAGCCAAAATGTGGTTATATTATTAATTCGTATCCTTGAGTGGTTCACGGCGTCCGATGTGATAGGTTCCGACAACCTTGCAAGTAAACTACACTTTCTTTGACTACTGTATCCCTGGTATATAATAAGAAAATTCGAGTATATCCAAAGTTTTATAGATACCGAAGTGGCCCTCCTTGTGTTTTATAATATATCATCCATATACTCTGGCACAACTAATAGCTTGTGTCCTTGTACAGAATATTATTTGTAAAAAAATAATCATTGTTTTCGCCTTTGATGATTAATACAGATGTATCCAATCTTATCCGATTGTCAACCAATAGTGACCAATATGCGATTAAAAAGCATGACCGTTAGCTTGATGCGTCAACGTGCGCCATCTTAGTTCCTGAATTCGAACTTTTGCAGGGCCATCCGATCAACTCTTAGTGGTAAGTCATCCTTCTTTATGGTCAACGCAATCGGTATCCATAGTGAATTGATTACCGAGAAGGCAAGCTCACCATTTCGTCAAAGCATATAAAATCGCTAAAACCTGGAGCTCATAGGAACGGTATTTTTCTTCACTGACGTTGGTCTTTATGCTCATGAACTCTACGGAATGAAACTGCTTATCCTCCGTTTCTTCCTTCATTAGAATGCATCCAAAGCCGTATTTGCATTCAGTGTAAATCTAGGTTGTTGCTAGCTGATCGGTTTGAGAACTGGTGCAGATATTAGCAATTGTTTTAAGTAGTTCGAAGTAAAGTTCAGATTTATTTCATTACTCATCTACGCTAGAGCGTAATTTTTAAATAAAGTAGGTCTGCATTGTGGAATTTGGAAAATTGACGACCGCTTTAATCATCTTGTCGTATAGCTAAGGAAGTTTAGTTTGCTCCACCTTCCAAGCTAACTGAAAGACTTCATTCACGAAAGCGAATTCTCGTGTCGAGAATTGTGAATATTTTTAAACCTTGTCACCTATCTAAAACATGCTTAATTAAGCTCATCGGAAAATTTTCTTTCTTGATTTTTTGAATAGTCTCAACAAAATCGTCCGTATTCGTCCTACCTAGCTACCGGCAAAACTCGTTAAGTTTACTCTGAGGAATTTGGCACAATAATTCTCTCTCCAGCTATTCTTACACTTGTTTCTCGATGAAACACGGGCTCTCGTACGAGGTGCGTCTTAGAAGTTGATATACAGAAAAATCGTCCTATAGAACAATCCTCATGCTTACTGGGGATTCGACGGATTTCATTGGCTTATATCCTGTAATCTAATCTCAATAATCATCTGCTTCTTCACTGCTTTACTTTAAAATCAGTTTCGCAGATTAAACCTTCAGAACCTTAGCAGCACCTTCTCAGCGGACGGTTTGTTTGTTTTCATCGCAGATGAAACTATAGATGTGTCAGTTTTTGTTACACTTGTAGCAGACTACTTTGTCTTTACAGTCCTAAGAAATACAGCCATCGTTTGTAGCATTTCTTTTAAAAATTATTATGCGGCTGCTTGCCTGTCGATTCCTTGTTAACTTCCTTTAAAACTCCTTTATCCTTAATCTACTTGTAAATATATTATATTATATATTTAAGTCCCGCCTTGTTTCGTCACCTTTCCAATGGTTTCTACTGATTTTTCCTTATTTTTTGATGAAGTTTCGTATTTTGCTTTAAATGGGACGCACAAATATTTTCATTGTTCTTGAACTTTATCATATTTGTTTTCGGGTAAAGTTCACAAAGTTTAAAAAGAATATAGACAATGTTTTAGCTCGACAAACTCGACTCCGTTTGAACTGAAAATTATTTTTACCTATTGTTGTAATTAAAGCTTAGTTGTAAAGAGGCTGCAACATAAGCAAACGACTAAATTTGTTGAGTTCATATTTCAAACTCAATTTTTTTTCTGTAAATCCTGCTTAGGTAGCTAATATGAAATTTACATGTTCTAATCTTATCTCTAACTAGACCAACGCAGTGGCCATTTGTTCCCCAAACATGGGAACGGATTGTAAGTGCGGGAATTTTCCATTGCACGCATTCCTTATCTACACGAAAATGCGATACGACCGCTTGGTTGTTTAAGCGATGAACCCATGCAGGAGTTCGTGGTATTTTTATTATATCTCTAACGCTCAAGAGTTGTTTATTTTTAAATATAGGCAGACCCATGTTTGACAATACATGTGCTGCAGCGGTCCAATCGGTTTAGGTACAATATATATAAGTTACCTAAGTTAACCGGACTTATTGTCCGTACTCCAGCACCGGTCAAATTGCTGATCAAGCGTTTGGCCGGAAGCTCTTACGTAGCCGGCAGAAGCTCTACACATTGGCAGAGACCGCTATGAAGCTTTTCCTTTGTTAGCTCTTAAGCAGTTCGTTTTGAATATCAATAAAGAGCACAAGCTCGAAAACCTACTCCGGCCTCCGTCGTTATTTTTTAGGAAGACAGTCATCTTCCCAACCTAATCGACATAACTCTTCAAGAGAAGACACCACTCCCCGTTACCATACGAGGGGCTGCGGATTATCTACGGCCAACCGCCTAAACATCAGTGACTGCGGCGAGGGATCCCCCCGGCAGCCACCAAGTATAATAATTGGCGCCCAACGTGGTGGAATTGATCTTGCTGGCCACAGCCAGATATAACAAGTCCATCCACTCTGTCATCAACAAGAAACCGGCCGAGGGCATGCGGGCTGATCCGGACGATCCACAAAGTGATGTCCACGAAAAAATCAAAAACGCCCAAAATTTGACAAGAAACCGAGAAAACGCTTCTCGGCGGAATAGAGTGTTTCAGGTCGGTGACAAAGTCCTAGTAAAGTCAAACAGACAACTAGACAACAAACTCACTCCTCTATGTGAGGAGAATACCATCGAGGCAGACTTGGGGATCAAAGTCCTAATTAAAGGGAGGGTGGTCCACAAGGACAACCTCAGGTAACCCGAGAAGAGCCTAGTTGCGGTTCCCTCGGAGGTTTGTTTTCATTCTTTCCATTTGTAGCCACTTGGCATAAGTTTTCAGTTACATTTTTATTATTTATAGCCAATTTGCATAGGTTTTTTACATTTTTTCATTACCCTTAGCCAGTAGTTTTCACTACTTATAGCCGCTCGGCATTAATTTTTTATATCCATTGGTGGTGGGCAACTCTAATTCGAACATGTATTAATCAACCACAAATTTTACCAATGCTTTTACTCTGTCTTCTGGCAGTAACATCGGCCTATATTACTGATTATTCCCAAGCAAATTATATTCCCGTCATCGACGGTCAAGTCTTGGTCTGGGAGGAATATGCCTACGTTAGCCACTCAGCTAATCTCTCTGAGTATAGGCGAGTAGTTGATGAAACTGAAAGCATGCTCGATATGTTCCCCCAGTCCCACATGAGAAAGCTTCTGAGCATTGATATCGCTCATCTCCGTGATATGCTTAACTCGTTGAGCGTCCATCACAGAGTTGCCAGGAGCTTAGACTTCTTGGGAACTGCGTTAAAGGTTGTCGCTGGGACACCTGACGCCGAAGATTTGGAAAAGATAAAGTTCACAGAAGCACGACTAGTTAATGCGCACAATAGTCAGATCGAAATTAATACTAGAACACAAGTTCGCATTAACGAACTCAACCACCGTCAATCAAATCTTAAAATTTTCTAAAAATGCGCAAGTTGATTCAGGCCACCTATTCGAGATGTTATTAACTCGTAATAGGATTATTGTTATGGAACTACAGATTTGATGCTATCTATCGCACGTTTGGGTCGAGGAGCCCACCGACACCCCCATAAGGGAAATTTTGTCCGTTGCGTCGGTTAAAGTTTTACAATCTCCTAACATATTGCATTTCTTAATAAAGTTCCTCAAGATTAAAATGGCCTGCAACAAAATCACGGTGGCACACCACGATACGGTGTTAAGGTTAGAGGATAATGTAGTGGCGGAATGTAACAGAAAAATCTGCACCGTCAAGAACTGCTTCATGTCACCCGGGGCAACGTTCTGTCAGTTATCTTCGGTGAGCTCGTGAGCCCAAGAACTCCACACTGGAGCAGTGGCCCATTGCGATACACAGCAGAGCAATCTTCATCCGATCACCTATGTCGACGAAGGAATTATCGTGATCAACGATAGACCAGCACTTGTACGCGTGGATAATGGAACGACCATCCACATAAGAGGCACGCACCTGATAACATTTACTGAGAGTGCTATGGTCAATGAGACCGTATTTGTAAATCATGACATGGCCCAGGAAAGGGCACCAGGAGTAGCTAACTCCCCTGTCCTTAACATCTCTATGAAACACGAGATCCTGAGTCTCCCATATCTTCACCGCTTGAGTGAACGAAATTTGGAGTAAATCCGGAACTTCGAGGAAGACGTCGACGGATACCGACTGAGCCAGATATCGCTAATTGCAGGAGCAATTTTCTGCGCTCTTATCTGTGTCGGCCTAACCTACCAGCGAGCCACAAGGGCCAAAAGATCCGCGGCCCAACTGAAGGAAGTCCTCACCCAAATAGGGTCGGCCGAGGGCGGCCTTAATCTTGAGGGGGGAGTAGTTAATTGAGTTAACCGGACTTATTGTCCGTACTCCAGCACCGGTCAAATTGCTGATCAAGCGTTTGGCCGGAAGCTCTTGCACATTGACAGAGCCCGCTATGAAGCTTTTCCTTTGTTAGCTCTTAAGCAGTTCGTTTTGAATATCAATAAAGAGCACAAGCTCGAAAACCTACTCCGGCCTCCGTCGTTATTTTTTATAACTCAACCCAACTATCTGAGTCTCTAGGCCAGTAGTAAAAGGAAGACAGTCATCTTCCCAACCTAATCGACATAACTCTTCAAGAGAAGACACCACTCCCCGTTACCATACGAGGGGCTGCGGATTATCTACGGCCAACCGCCTAAACATCAGTGACTGCGGCGAGGGATCCCCCCGGCAGCCACCAAGTATAATAATTGGCGCCCAACGTGGTGGAATTGATCTTGCTGGCCACAGCCAGATATAAGAAGTCCATCCACTCTGTCATCAACAAGAAACCGGCCGAGGGCATGCGGGCTGATCCGGACGATCCACAAAGTGATGTCCACGAAAAAATCAAAAACGGCCAAAATTTGACAAGAAACCGAGAAAACGCTTCTCGGCGGAATAGAGTGTTTCAGGTCGGTGACAAAGTCCTAGTAAAGTCAAACAGACAACTAGACAACAAACTCACTCCTCTATGTGAGGAGAATACCATCGAGGCAGACTTGGGGATCAAAGTCCTAATTAAAGGGAGGGTGGTCCACAAGGACAACCTCAGGTAACCCGAGAAGAGCCTAGTTGCGGTTCCCTCGGAGGTTTGTTTTCATTCTTTCCATTTGTAGCCACTTGGCATAAGTTTTCAGTTACATTTTTATTATTTATAGCCAATTTGCATAGGTTTTTTACATTTTTTCATTACCCTTAGCCAGTAGTTTTCACTACTTATAGCCGCTCGGCATTAATTTTTTATATCCATTGGTGGTGGGCAACTCTAATTCGAACATGTATTAATCAACCACAAATTTTACCAATGCTTTTACTCTGTCTTCTGGCAGTAACATCGGCCTATATTACTGATTATTCCCAAGCAAATTATATTCCCGTCATCGACGGTCAAGTCTTGGTCTGGGAGGAATATGCCTACGTTAGCCACTCAGCTAATCTCTCTGAGTATAGGCGAGTAGTTGATGAAACTGAAAGCATGCTCGATATGTTCCCCCAGTCCCACATGAGAAAGCTTCTGAGCATTGATATCGCTCATCTCCGTGATATGCTTAACTCGTTGAGCGTCCATCACAGAGTTGCCAGGAGCTTAGACTTCTTGGGAACTGCGTTAAAGGTTGTCGCTGGGACACCTGACGCCGAAGATTTGGAAAAGATAAAGTTCACAGAAGCACGACTAGTTAATGCGCACAATAGTCAGATCGAAATTAATACTAGAACACAAGTTCGCATTAACGAACTCAACCACCGTCAATAAAATCTTAAAATTTTCTAAAAATGCGCAAGTTGATTCAGGCCACCTATTCGAGATGTTATTAACTCGTAATAGGATTATTGTTATGGAACTACAGAATTTGATGCTATCTATCGCACGTTTGGGTCGAGGAGCCCACCGACACCCCCATAAGGGAAATTTTGTCCGTTGCGTCGGTTAAAGTTTTACAATCTCCTAACATATTGCATTTCTTAATAAAGTTCCTCAAGATTAAAATGGCCTGCAACAAAATCACGGTGGCACACCACGATACGGTGTTAAGGTTAGAGGATAATGTAGTGGCGGAGTGTAACGGAAAAATCTGCACCGTCAAGAACTGCTTCATGTCACCCGGGGCAACGTTCTGTCAGTTATCTTCGGTGAGCTCGTGAGCCCAAGAACTCCACACTGGAGCAGTGGCCCATTGCGATACACAGCAGAGCAATCTTCATCCGATCACCTATGTCGACGAAGGAATTATCGTGATCAACGATAGACCAGCACTTGTACGCGTGGATAATGGAACGACCATCCACATAAGAGGCACGCACCTGATAACATTTACTGAGAGTGCTATGGTCAATGAGACCGTATTTGTAAATCATGACATGGCCCAGGAAAGGGCACCAGGAGTAGCTAACTCCCCTGTCCTTAACATCTCTATGAAACACGAGATCCTGAGTCTCCCATATCTTCACCGCTTGAGTGAACGAAATTTGGAGTAAATCCGGAACTTCGAGGAAGACGTCGACGGATACCGACTGAGCCAGATATCGCTAATTGCAGGAGCAATTTTCTGCGCTCTTATCTGTGTCGGCCTAACCTACCAGCGAGCCACAAGGGCCAAAAGATCCGCGGCCCAACTGAAGGAAGTCCTCACCCAAATAGGGTCGGCCGAGGGCGGCCTTAATCTTGAGGGGGGAGTAGTTAATTGAGTTAACCGGACTTATTGTCCGTACTCCAGCACCGGTCAAATTGCTGATCAAGCGTTTGGCCGGAAGCTCTTGCACATTGACAGAGCCCGCTATGAAGCTTTTCCTTTGTTAGCTCTTAAGCAGTTCGTTTTGAATATCAATAAAGAGCACAAGCTCGAAAACCTACTCCGGCCTCCGTCGTTATTTTTTATAACTCACCCCAACTATCTGAGTCTCTAGGCCAGTAGTAAAAGGAAGACAGTCATCTTCCCAACCTAAACGACATAACTCTTCAAGAGAAGACACCACCCCCGTTACCATACGAGGGGTCGCGGATTATCTACGGCCAACCTGCTAAACATCAGTGACTGCGGCGAGGGATCTCCCTTGCAGCCACCACGTATAATAATTTATACATATAATATACATATACATATATATAATATACATACATATAATATATATGTATATCCGTGTTCATGTGTGAACATTAGTAATTATATTATATACAGTGGTGGAAAAAATAATAGAAACACGTTAATTGAATCAATGATTTATAATTTAATATTTAGTGGTATTTCCTTTATTTTTAATAACTGCTGAGCATAGACGGGGCATTGAATTCACTAAATCGGCGCAAATTTCGGGGTTAATGGCATACCACTCTGACTTAACTTTTTCCAACAGCTCTTCCTTATTTTTTATTTAAAACCTCCAATTCTTCTTTTTAATATTCCCCATAAATGTTCTATGGGGTTTAAGTCCGGGGATTGGGCAGGCCACTCCAGAACATTAATTTTTTGGTCCTGAAACCATTTTTTAGCAAGGGTTGGAATGTTTCGGATCATTATCTTGCATGAACTCCCATTTTAAGGGCATTTCCTCCTCATAACATTCTCCAATATGTTTAAGTAGTCGGGAGCACACATCCTATCTTTTATCCGGAATATCGGACCAACTCCAGACGTGGAAAAGCATCCCCATATCATGATGTTAGCTCCACCATGTTTTACTGTTTTTTTTTTTTTTGTGTGCTTTGGATCAAATGTGGTATTTTTTGGACGTTTCTATTATTTTTTCCAGCTCAAATACGTGACCACTTCAAATATCGCTGTGTATCGCAAATATCAAGAGCGAAATCAACTCAAAAAGAAGTGCACAATAAAGTACGGTTATGAGTGGCTTATGTGCTAACGGTTTATCCACACACACTTCGTACATAATTAGTAATTTTGTTTTACATGCAGGAGCGATTCTTGTTTCTATTATTTTTTCCACCACTGTATATGGGAAAAATGTGTTTATACCAAGAGGAACCCTTTGTGATCAAGAATGAGGAAAATATGACTAATTTTAATACTTTAAACTTAAAATTTGACTGTTCCTATTGCAACGTTATGATTGTCGTTTAAAGCAACAATTTTTTTCTAGTCAACCGATTTTACGCTTAATTTTTTTAAAATTACGCCTACGTTTCTTAGCTTTTGTTTTCGGATTTATTTTAAATAGCGTCTTATATTTATAATAGGTCTTGGTTTTAATATTTCAGATTTGAAAGCTATTATCACATCTATGGCAGCATCTTCTACCGCGTCTATTGTCTACCGCGATGACTGCTAAGTCATAATTATAGTAAAAAGAAGGGGATGCGCTAAAATTAATACATTCGCCAGTGACTAGCGTCTGACGACTGGCAATAATTTTCGATCAGAAATCGATATATCATGTCATTCTCCTCGCTGCGCTAGCAATCGTTGGGATCAATGCATCGACCTGAATTCCCTAATTCATTCCATCGGAGATTCAATTGCTGCCTTTTGCTCCGCGACAGAGCTTCGGAGCTTCGAGGGGTTTTGCATTGGTATACTTTGGAACACAGGTTTATAATAAAAAGGCAAACACAATGCGCGCGTATTACAAGTCAGTATCGAGAGAAGGACGCTTAATAATAAGAGTTGCCGTATCGCTTAAAGCTAGTTTTATTTTAATATACCGATATATCTGTGCCGCCACAGTACTCCCCTTCCAGTGAATCCGTCACGAACCTTGGCTCGCAAATGTTACCTTACTCCGTCTTTCGTAAGTCCTTTGAGGAGTCGGATTGTATTCCTTCGAGTCGAACTGCTTGTCCTCCTTGACTAGGAAAACTGCTGAATCCTTCCCGTCGATTTGTATGGTGAAAACTAGGTCGTTTGTCGCGTTTCATGATTTCGTACGGTCCGGTGTAGGGAGGCTCCAGAGGTTGCTCTATAGCGTCTATACGGAGAAATACATGGATGATAATTCCTTTCAGTAGGAACATTTTTTCTTTAATATGGTACGCTGTGGCAGTTGGTTGAATTTGCTGCATGTGCTCTCGAAAACTGCTCAGGAATGTCGTAGAATCTACAGTTTCATCCATGATGGTGAAGAATAAGTCGAATAAGTACTCCATATAAGATCTCAGTTGCAGAATGATTGTTTGTCTTCTTTGAAGTCCAAGTAGCACAGTTCGAAATAATTGAGTCCACGGCGTGCCACTGCTGCACATCAAGAACGATTTGAAGGATTTGTGTCACCTCTCTATAAGTCAGTTTGATTGCGGATGGTAGGCCGTAGTGTGAATGTGCTTGCTTCAGATCAGGTTGGCTAGTTGTTTGAAAACTGCAGTTTCAAACTGCGTGCCTTGATCAGTAGTGATTGTTTGATCCAAAACCTGATATCCAGTGTGTCCAGAATGGCTATCGTATCGGCCGTGATATTAGAGAGTGGTACTGCTTTTGGCCACCGCGAGAAATGGTCAATCGTGGTAAGACAATAGCGGTAGTTTTGTTGTAAAGGCATGACAACTACAATATCCAGGTGGACGCGGTCGAATCTTCCATTTGGCACAGCGATCTTCTCCGGCTGGAGGTAATTGTGCTTGTGAATTTTGGAGCGCTGGCATGGGAGATCTTTGTTCATCGAAGGCAAGACAAACTTCTTTTTGATTTGACGGGCAGTTGTGCAGCCACTGAAATGATATAGATTGTGGATATATGAGAATATATGTGAGAAAATATATATAGTAGCATATGTACCATAGTATAACACTTTGCCACACACACACACCACACACACACAGTACATATGTACCACTTGATCACACCCACCCAATCCATTTGCCCAGCAACACACTTCAACTTACAAACCCCAACACATAAGTCAAATCCCAAGCTCTTGGCGACAATAACAATTTCGGCCGCGTTAACATAAACAATTGATTCATAGACATAAACATCCGCCGATGCCGAAATTCGTTATTCCCACTAAGCAACCAAATAGCTTACGCAGCACAAATTCTGGTAATTTTCCATGCGCAACTCTCTTAAAGAGCGCAACCCATTTGAATAAAGAGGAGAGCCTTCAAGTTCATATAAACAAAGTCGACCAAGGGTTTGCTAAGCGTTTAATTCACACTCCAGATTTAGTTCTAATTCATCCACTATACCATTAAGACGAGAATTGACTCCGATTCAAAGTTGTATTATTATCTTGAAATAAAACTTTTATTTTTTTCAAAACTTGCAACCGCGAACTCGTTATTATATATAATATGTGGATACGTCACAGTATATCCTACTTTCTCCACGGAAACAAACTTTCTTGAGCTTTAAGGAAGTAGTTCCTTGCAGGATGCGTGCCAATTCAGAATCCGAGGCTGGCTCCTCCTCGAGCTGCGCCGCAAAGCCTCAAAAAAGCGTCTGCAACTATATTTTTTGTTCCTTTTTACGTTGCGAAATATAATTTAGATGCTGCAGTTGTCGAGGTGATGCTTTTTGCGGACGCTGCTGGAATGCGTATACCATTGGCTTGTGATCAGTCTTGATCACAAAACTTCGTGCATCGACGAGGTGTCTGAAATATTTGATTGACTCGTATATGGCAAGTAGCTCTCGGTCGTACGTGGAGTAATTTCTCTCAGTGTTGCTGAGCTTCTTGGAGAAAAATCCTAGAGGTTGCCAGTAGGTCAGATTTCGGTGCAGGAAAGGATAAAAGCGCTGCGTCTGCTATGCTCTGCTTACAATTCTCGAAGGCTGATATGAGTTTTGTAGTCCAGAGGATTTGTCGTTGGTCGCTCTTCTTTACATTCCTTAGCAGCTCGGACAACGGTGCATGAGTGTGCGAAGATCGGGGTAGGCATCTGCGATAGTAGTTTATAACGCCCAAGAAACGGCCTAGTTGGCTGATAGTTTCAGGACAAGCTTAATTAAGGATGGCATCGATGCGGAAGGACGGTGGTTTGGTGCCGTGTTCCTTAAGCGTGTAGCTGAGAAAATGAACTTGCGTTTGCGCTAATTGACACGTGTGTGCGTGAGCGGCGACTCATGGCGACCCGGCATGGCGATGGACAGATTCTCTTGATCGTTTTCGTCGTTGAAATTTAGGCGTCTTCTTTGTAAATTTCGCAAATTGTAACGTTTGTTGCGCATTGACTCGAGTCAACGTATATGTGTGAGTACTTGAATTTCACAATAGTACGAACAATTGTTTTCAGTGATTGTTTTTGATTTTCGCGCAAGTTGCACTAATCGGGGTCACCACTATGACAATGTGAGTTTCGCCATTAACTTCATTTGAGTATATATTATATTTGATTATAATGCTTTATTATAAAAAGGCACACACAATGCGCGCGTATTACTGGTCAGTATCGAGAGAATGATGCTTAATGATTAAGAGTTGACGTATCGCTTAAAGCTAGTATTACTTTAATATATGTTATGTTATTATTTTAATATATTATTTTAATATTATGATGGAGGTCGCGATGGATACAAATAGAACTTTAGGTGAATCATCCAACACCGAACACTTATTGGCAAACCTCCAAAAGGCAGAATAGGCAGATAGGCTGGGTATCACTGGATCGCTTAGCTCCTTTCATTCCTTAGGTAGACGGCGTCAAAAAGCACCTTGTCACGAATCAACACTTTACCATGGAAATAACTCTCGAATTCTTACCAGGCTAATGGTGAATAATATAATATATTATATAACGAACGAGATGGTGTGAGAGTGTCAGATTAGGATCATCCTCAACGTTGCCAAAGCCTGTCAGGGATGTCTCCAAACCTAAACAGCACTCAATTGCCGTAATGAATGGCAAGGCAAGGGAAATGTCGCAAGATAAATAACATAGCACCAAATGTTGTAGCACTTTCAAAGCGATCTGACCTGACTTCAGTGCAAGAATGGCAGCGAACTCCTTCACTTCAACAAAAACAGGCTTCAGATCATCACAGAGGTTATAACAGGCACTGTACCATATGGTTTTTTGTCCAACGCCACGACAGAAGCTTGCGACATTTGACGAAGGATTGCAGAAGTCAGCGTTGTAATACCTGCAATAAGTCCAATCATGTTTTGCTTCATAGAGAGTCCACGGAAGCTTCTTGAAACGGCGATGGTGTCCGTTAAGAATTCAGAAGAAAGATTTCATCAGTGTAGATGTGTGCTAGATTCTGACAGTAGGTGAATTTTGCTAGCATCGAACTTAAATTTGCCGATTGACGTTTTGAAAAAAGCAAAGACTACCTTTAAATCCGCTGTAACGAATTTTAGGGCAACTGATTGATTTTTCATTTTGTCAAAAATAACGCATTAGCATCCGGCTTCAGCAGCAGCCGAAGCGTATTAAGTTAGCGGATTCCTGTTTTGATTCTGCTGATTGGAGTTTCATATTTTTCAAACTTAATGTTTCAGGACAAATTAGACTGGGCTTGAATAATCCTCTACTGGAGAAATCGATGCTGGAATGGATAGTGGTAGATGAATATGAACATAGGTTTGCAATCATTCTTCGAAAATAAAAAAAACAGAAGAAGCCGAAGACTTTCACAAGCTCGTCCAAATTTTTGGGAATGCTAAGAGATTTCGCAATCCGCTGATAAGTTCACTCCGGAGGAGAAACTATGCGAAAAAGAAGTTGTGTAAATGGTCAAGCTCACGAGCGACAAAAAATGATTGGTTTGCTTCCTTTTAAGAAGCCAAGGCCGGAGTATAAGATTGTATAAGATTCGTATAAGATTGCTCTCAATAGATTTTTGAATCTGGAAACTTAACCGAAACCCAGAGCTCAAACAGTGTTATACTCTGGGTCATTTGGAGTTGTTGCCTGCTGAACAAATATAAATAAATACTCCACCCTATTATTCGGGCGGAGAGTGTGACAATAAAATTAAGAGAGCTCTTCGATGCATCGTGTAAGACGACGAATGAGCTATCGCTCAATGAGACTATGTTAGCTTGACCAACGTTGCAGCCAGACCTTTTTGTAACGCTTACGAGATTTAGTTTTTATAGATATACGCTTACGGCAGACATCACCAACATGTATAGGTAAATTGTAGTCGACTCAGATTACCGTAACTATCAGTGCATCTTATGGCGACAAGGTAGTACAGAGCAGCTAGAGACCATGCGCCTTAAAACAGTAACATATAGCACGAATTCGGCCCTTTCTTGCTGGTTCTACTTTGGTGAGCTTCATGGGCTAATGGGAATTGAGACCCATAAGCGCTACTCAAGCAAGATTGGGATGAGGAATTGCCTCCCAGTTATACCCAACAGTGGGAACGAAACCGCGAAAACTTGAATATAGTGCACTGTGCACTGAATGTATTCTGCCACGAGCAGTAGTGCCGATAGACAGCGAAGTTCAGAGTTAGAGTGGTAGACATTTCAGGAGTTATAACGGTGAAACTATTAACTGCAAAGTTAATGCAGGTTATTAATTCACTTATAATAATAATAATATATAGCTGAAAGTTGTTGACATTACAGGAGAATGCAAATATGCAAAGGATTTTTGCAAACTGACTCGTGTATTAGGTTACTATCTATTGAAGCGTTAATTGTAGCTCAGTCTCGTGCTGCTGATGAAAAATTTGTAGGACAGGCTTTTGTGTGATCAGCATCTTAAGATTGTTGAAAACAGCCATCTCCGAATTACCAAATATAATCTTAGCATCTAGTTTTGTCATGTCAGACCAAGGTTTAGTTATTTGTGAAAAGTTCAGAATAGATTTTCGGAATAGAACTAAGACAAGGAAACGTTGTAGCAGCTTCTGATTAGTTGGAACTAAAAATAAAGTCACAGCACGGGTATTTTTTTGAGACTGACTTATTCATTGAAAATCGATTATGTGGCCCAAATACACGATTTTATTTTTCAAGAAAGTACATATTTTGAAGTTAATAAGGTGCCCATACTCTGACCACCTCTTAAGAATTTTTTTTTCTGTTTCTGCAGGTGTTGGTATAGTCACGCCTTTGCGGGCTAAATCCCTGAAGATAGCGTTTACATGACGTTGGAATACGCTTGCCGAATTAGAAAGACCAAAAGACACTCGCACTGATGTATACTTACATCAATGTATATTTACGGCAATGTTCCGCTGGGCCGTGAGTGTATTGGCATATCGTCTTTTAGAATTAAACGCATTTTAATTATTGTTGGGTTTGTGTATACCGGATTGTAGGATTGACAATTTTGCGGACTGTTTCTTTGAGAGCTTTTGTAACTTTTACTTCAGGATTCTACCACGAGAAATTATACATACTTCGGGTATCAACAAGAGCAGTCTACTTTTCATTATATACTTCAACTGTTATGCACATAAAAGAATGAGTTGATGACACCTTACACATGTTGGCTGCTCCCATTCTTTCACAGTGTGTTTTTTTGTACATTCTTTGTCGATGTGTCCAAAATTGTTACACTGAAAACATTTACTACTCTTTAGCACCACATTTCTTATCTCTGTTAACGTTAATGTTCTGCACTGCTTGGTTCTTGGCGTCACTTTTTGGGAATATGTATTTGTTGGGTATCGTTGAGTTTCTATATTCACTTTTGGATTTTCTTCGAATAATGTATTTTTCGTCGATGATTTATTCAATTAGAGAACTATTTTCAATGTTTCCTTTGAAATTTATCTCTTTTATATGCAAACAGCATTCCTGCACACTTTTGCCTTTAGCCATTCTCCCCAACATAAGCTTATCTGAAAGGGCGAAACTTGTCAATTGACGTTCACTGTTGGCAAACATATATACGGGGCCTTGCTACGATCTCTTTACAAAATTCTGTCTTCAAATTCTTTCACCCACACTTGTATTGACAGATTTACTTCACCACTGAACTGTCGAATTGAGTCCTCTATATCCCGTAAGTTTAAAGCAGACTGCCGTATACACAGTTCTGCTGCACTGCTTGCATTTGTTTGATCAACTTTGTCACTTTTGCCGTTTTGCAAACTCATATAATCTGTCTCGTACTGAGCCTATTTTATTTCATCCCCTTCGCTTTGGTCTTCGCCATTTTTTTAAGTTGCATAATATGTGTTTGGTCAGGTTTTAGCAAATCGTAAATTATAGCGAGATCCATATCAGATAAATTGTCTGCGATGTAATGTAATAATATATATATCGTTGTCGACGACTGATTCAAACTGATTCAGCTGGGTTCGGGGCTCTGACAGCCGAAGAGATAAATGGCGGTTTGAATTACGTAGTTTTCAATATACAAAATGTAGAGTTCGAAGTAGAGTTCAAGAATTGCGTGATAATCCGATTTACTAAAATTCAAGAATTGAATCCGTTTTTTGACTGTTTCCAATGCGTCTGTGCTTTGACGATTACTTTCGGGATACCGTCAATGCCAGGAGCTATGTTCGGCTTGATCCTCTTTGTTGCTTCCACGACTTCGCTTGCTGCGATACACGGAAAGCCGGAGGCAGGGGGTTCTAGCGCGGGTTGCCATTGCGTATTTTGTCTTGGGAATAGCTCCGACACGATGATAGCCAGGGCGGCTGGATCCTGAGGATTTCCTGCCGCTATTACAGGAAATTTTTTCCTTACTGCTTTGTAAGCGAGACCCCAGGGGTCGTCGTCTACATTTGGAAGAAGGTCCTTGAAAGCATTCGCTTTGGCTGCAGATATGCCGTTCTAAAACTCGGCTCTCATGGCTTTGTATGACTCAATGCATTGGGCGTGGTGCGGTTGACCTCTGGATCGCTGGGCTTGCCTCATTGTCCTGAGATATGCTAACCATTAACCAACAGGCCGCTACGCAGCCCGTTGTCTTATGACCGTGCTCGCCGAACCTTACGCAGCTGTCCTAGCAGTCGACTGACTTGCAGTTGAAAGCCCAGCGGCCATATTCCAGGCACCTGATGCATCTTGTTGAACGTATTTCCTGGACGATGCGGCACGGTGACGGCCGAACATCGTTTTAGTACCGTGATTGTATCGTTCACGCTTAACTTCACTGTCACGGATGGAGTTCCGTCCCGCATTTTGCGTTAGCCGCAAATATTCTCTGGTTTCACCAGTACGCCTTGGTATTGGGAGGCTAGAGAACTGCGGAGTTCGTCACCTGTTGCTGCCTCATCCATTCCACTGCATGTTAGCGCCAATCTCTGCGCACACCGCAGCCATTTCTTTGAGGGCCACCTCTAGCACTCCCCAGTATGCGGGAATGCTGTCAGAGTCTTTCCCTTTACCCTAGCAGTAGCTCCCCCTGTTGGGTTCTTTAATCCCTTTTGACATATTTGCCAAAGACGCTTAATTTAAGATCAGCTTTCAGCGTACGGAGCATGTCAGCATACGAAGCATAGCCAGACTTTTTGAGGATGATAGCCTCCGGCTTCTTGCGACAGCGCTTAAGCATCACCTTCGTCCACACATCCATTGTATTCGCGTCCTTGGCAACAGCCGCGTAGCTGGCAGGCTTTGTTTCCTTTGTCTAGGGAATTGCCTTTTCGGTAAGCTAGGATGACATCACTGGATGTGGTTTCACTGAGACGTTTTTGCCGTTTTTCCTCCGTCTGGGTGGAGGTATTGCGAGAAGAGACCTCTTTACCAGTACTCTCCTGTAGCTGGATCGCTCTACTGTTGAGTGCAGCCAGCTGCGTGATAGCGCCTTTGGTCTCTTTTGTTACGTGGTGCTGAGTTTCGAAAGCGAACAAAAGCATATTTATCTTGGCATTCATCATGCCCAGTATGCTCTGCAGGTCTTCGATTTTTAAGCGCTGAAAGGTCTTATTATTAGGTCTGCGATCTTTTTCTGACCTGGCGTCGCAAAGACTGTCAAACTATCCATCTCAACAGCTCCGTCAGCTTGCACGCTAGTCAGCATCGTCCACAGCGTTTCCACTCCTTGCACCGTGATTTCTATTTTGGTAGGAGACATTGACATTCTGGAGTTCCTCTTGAATGGATCGCCCTCGTTGGGCTATCCATTTTTGGGCTATCAGCACCGGCTTCTGTTGTGCAGAACGTGGAGCACAAACTTTATAGAAAGTTGGTTCTCTCGTAGTCTACCGATTTCTCCAAGTCGTTGACTGCTGGAGGTTATTCCGCCTCTTCTGCGTCACCAGAGCCTTTACTTGGTCTGTCCGCGACCTTTGTGCCATCCCCCTTTCTATAAGTTACTCCACGACAAACTCGGATTGAGGCCATTTGTAAAACAGATTCGAGTTTGAATTTCTTCCCGCATTATCTGATCACCATCGCCAAACTGGCAACTCGCTGTTTGTCTGGCAACGCGGTTCTATGCAGATCCCCCACTGCGATGGGCTGGCAGCCCCAACAGCTGAGTCGCCCCAAACAAAAGTGTAAATTTAATTTAATTGCAAATATTTTTGCTGTCGCGCTCTTTCTCACTTCTCGATCGTTAGTGCGGACACCTGCGCACTATCTCTAAGTGGCTCTACACGAAAACCAATTGTTCAAGCCAGGCTGACACTAAACACAGCCTGACACAGCCTAAACACGTCCGCTTAAACGATTCATCGCTCGACGAGGAGTATGCACGAAATTGTTTCGCGAAAACGCTACCAATTTCGTTGGCGCATCACGTGAGCTCAAGGCCCGGCGTCCAGCTGCGATATGACGACAACAAGCAACAAATTTTGAACCAATTTGTGACATCCAATGAAATCCCAGCATGGGGTACGATTCCATTCCAACCGGTTCTGATTTCGCAGTCCGCGTCAATACAATCAAAACCAAAACTGGAGTTTACAAGCGGAATACATCGGATCTGCCGTCTACCGATGGACGACTAAGCTAAGTATGTTTGCGCCGCATCTTTGGATTTTATATTATTTAAACTTATAAATTATTATTTGAAATTGAATTTGAACTGATCATCGATATTGAATTGTTACTTAAAATTTGATAACTGCTATGAAACAAAATGTAATGAATATCTATAAAAATGTAATGTAACAGAGCTCATCTCTACTGAGCGTATTGTCATCTCTAAACCTTTGAAAATGAACTTAATAAAAATTTAATTGAGCAGTTAAGTTTTTTGTTTTTTTTTTTTTTTTGTGAGAAACCGTTGTACACGCATCTACGCATTAGCGAATACACAGAGCGGATGGGGAAAGTTTTGAAAAGGTTTCACCATACGTGATTAAAGCCGAAACCCTACGGGAACTTCCTCCTCGAAAAGTTATCAAAGTGGAGAAGATACTTAAGTTTACTGACAACCCATCGGAAAAAGGACTGATAAAGTTTACGTTTAATACCACAGACCTTTCTAAGACCCTGAACATTGGATACGAGATTGTGCTATATCCAAGTCAGCGGCATTTAAGAGGTAGCCAAAGGAAAATATTTAAAAATAAGGAAAATCAATAAATAAATGCCTCCTAAGGGCAGAGAGAAAAACCAAAAGACATCGATGAAAAACCCCCCAAATCGGAATAGCCACGGAAAAAATACCGAACTCTATCAATCGAATTTCTTTAAAAATATGTCAATGGAATATAAAGGGATACAACTCAAACAAACTATTATTACTTAAAAAAAGAACACTCCACAAAGAGATATACAAACACATATACAAAACCTCTGTTCGATTGGATGTTTGTTAGGATATTGAAGTTAATTGGTACTGGTAAGCTATGATACAGATTTGGTGGAGTAGCCCTGGTAATCCACAAATCAATCCAACACCGTCAAAATACCGTAAATGAAGACTTTGAAGCAATAGCAGCCGAAATAAAATTCAAACAACATTTTCGGTAAACATTTTACTCACTATACATCTTACCTATCCTGTCTTTTACATTGTCTTAAAAGAACTTTAAACACTAATAATCAGTAATGATAACAGGTGACTTAAATAGCTGGCATCAAACCTGGGAATCCCCGCAGCCAAACTCAAGGGGTAAAACTATAGCCAAATTCATTGAGCAATCCTAACTTATCGTTTTAAATGTTTAATCTTTAACATATTTTACTACACATAATACTTTCACCAACATAGTTCTTAACTTCTGCTTCTGCACCAGTCACAACCTGGAACAAAATCAAAACCCGTTTTCCCCTTGAATCCACCACAACAAAAAGAAAACCATTTTTAAAATAAACGATTTATACCCTTCCTTAATTAACATAAGCAAAGAGGCAGTCATAATCAACCAAACAAAGCGCACACCATACAATACCACAAACGTTACAATACAAAACACTCACACACAGTTCCCTGGTGGAACAAAAACTTAGCACGACTCCAAATAATCTAGATACAAACATGAAAAGCACTAAAAAGACACATAAGCCAAGAAACTGTCATAGCTTACAGATAAGCTAACACACTATTGAAAAGAGAAATAAAAACAAGGAAAAGAAAGAGAATCCAAAACCACATTCACATCAAGTATCCAAGCAAACATGTTAACAAGTGAAATCAGGCGCGACATACGCCGCTTTGCGGCTTACACCAAACAAAGCAAATTCACTGCATAATAATCAACAACAAGGATAGTACCAATGAAAAGGAGAAATTAGCAGACCAGCTCGCAAAGACACAAACTTCAGCCAAGAATTTACAACACACAAATCCAATAATTCTCAACCACAGACAATCCATATTAGCAGAACCCTCACCAACAGTACAAAACGTAATACTCACTCACTTCAAAAACATCTTCAGTAGCCACAAACCCCAATCATACAAGACCAGCCTAATTATTCCTATACTTAAGCACAAAAAGACAAGACTGATATTTCCTCATATACTTAATTGCTGCCTGGGGAAAACACTTGATAAAATAATAGCAAATAGGTTATGGGTTCCTAACGAACAAAAACTCCTGCATCTACATCAACTATGATTTAAAAAAGGAAAATCGACTTCAGATAATCTGCTCTATGCAAATCACTTTATTACGAAGTCACTTAAAACTCGGAAACATACCTCCCTCATCTTTCTTGACTTCGCAAGAGCATTTGATCGAGACGGTATACACTCAATAAAAGACCAACTAATAGAAAACAAAAAAATTACAAAAAAAAAAAACGAAAAAAAAACGGTTCAAAGAGAAACAATAAGGTTTAACATTTATCCCTTGGAATACGGCATCCCACAAGAATCTCGAATATAGTAGTTGTCTTTTCTAAATTGCCTTTAACAAGCTTGCTAATATCTTAACGCAATACAAGCAAATCCAGTATGTGCATATGCAGACGATTTCCCCTTGATGATTAAAGAGCCCAACCGTCAATTTTAATCAACTATTTAGTAAAATAGATAATATGTCAATTCCGCAACATACCCTTCCACCCAATAAAACTACACAAAACTAAACCACCAGTGAAACATCTATAGAACAGACAATCCACCAAAAATATTTTGACAACTATTTAATAAGAGAAAAGAAAAGAATCTACACAGACGCATCCAAAAAAATTTCAACCATATCAACAAACAACACCCACACAACAAACCTTTCTAACATAATACAAGATGAACTTAGCAAAATCGTCCAAATCAAATACATTAGACTTCGACTAGGTCACTCAAACGTACCACATAAACACCTTCTTGATCTCAACACCACACGCACTTGTCCCCTATTCCAATCCTTAACCCCTGTAAACATGGTACACATCCTGAACACATGCCCAACAATTGCTATATAATCGCAAAACCACCGACCTCCTCAAAGATCCAACAACATAAAACATTACAACCGTAATAAAATTTCTTAGAGAAACTAATCTATACAACTTAATTTAAGTCCAAGACATAGACGCAGTGAAAGTATATTTCCAAATGCTGCCACGCCCACTCTAACGCCTACAAACTGGAAAAAAATGTCACGCACACAATTTTAAAAAAAGTTTTGATATTTTTTCACTTTTGAATATATCTTGTTTCTACAGATTTACCAAAATACTTTTTGCCACGTTCACTCCAACGCCCACAAACCGCCCAAATCACGCTCACAATTTTGAAAAATTTTGTGATATTTTTCATACATATATGTATATCTTGTAAATTTCAATAGATTTGCCAAAAAAAAACGTTGTGCCAGCCCACAAACAGCTCAAAACTGTCACGCCCACACTTTTGAAAAATTTTTAATTTGTTTTACAATTTTTTTAATTTTTTTTCGAAATTTTACTGATATTTCAGAAAATTTTGAAAATTATCATTCGCACTTCCACTATCTTAGTAACGGGTATCTGATAGTCGGGGAACTCGACTATAGCATTCTATCTTGTTTTTTTTTAATACATTTTGTAAATTTCTACAGATTTGCCAAAAAACCACAATTTCGAAAAATGTGATATTTTTTAATTGTTCTTAAATTCTATAGATTTGCTAAATAACTTTTTTCACGCCCACTCCAACGCCCACAAACCGCCCAAAATTGTAACGCCCACACTTTTTAAAAATGTAAATTTCTATAGATTTACCAAAATACTTTTTGCCCCGCGCACTCTAAGGCCACAAACAACACAAAACTTTCACGCCAACACTTTTAAACAAATTTTAATTTGCTCTTCATTTTATTCTTTATTTCCCAATTTCTACCGATATTCCATTTTACATATTATTCGCAATATTTACCGATATTCCGGAAAATGTTGGTATATCTCATTCGCTCTTCCATTAGCTGAGTAACGGGCATCTGATAATCGGGGAACTAGACTATAGCATTCTATCTTGTTTTTGGAAAATTTTGGAAATTTCTACTTCGGAATTCACCAGGTCGGTAACGGGTTTCTGATAGTCGAGGACTTTCTTTCTTTAACATTATTTGATTATGTCCATGTAACGAATATATTTATCTAAATTTTTTATTAATAGAATTTATTTATTATAATTAATTTTATTTTATTAGATGCGCTTTCCAAAATATGCATAATTCGTAAATTACTTATGTTCATTGATGCTCTATAGCACATTATATATTATACCATTTTAGTGCTCAAAATTTTTTACACTAACACATCAACTATATTGATATTGGATTTGAACTAGGCGGGCGTTGTTCACTGCAAACTCGAAGTGGCTTAACCAACCATTCCATAGTCAGATCGCCATTTAAAATGCCAAGCAAAGTAAGTAGAATTTGG
Organism: Drosophila erecta; assembly: GCF_003286155.1. Lineage (NCBI taxonomy): Eukaryota > Metazoa > Arthropoda > Insecta > Diptera > Drosophilidae > Drosophila > Drosophila erecta. The sequence continues at coordinate 735,486 of NW_020825221.1, read as the reverse complement.
AGTAGGAGCAGTTGTGTAGAGTTCACAGAGAAAGTAAAAAGTAAAGAGAAAAAGTGATTAGAAAGAATTTTGAAAACCGGAAAAAAACACTTCATTTAATTTGGGGCCGCAGATCTTGGTTGAAACCAAGAATGGGCAAGAAGTATTCAAGTTGAAAGAGTCTGGACGAAAATCTATTTGGAAAACTGGGCGAAGCAGTGCATCTGAAAAAGTGCAAAAGCTAAAATAGTTCATACAATTTTGTAAAAGTGGCTGGCAAGCAATAAAAGAAGACTGTATTTATTGTATAAAATAAAAATTTAAAATTTTGTGTAAACATATAATAACATTTGTGGAAAAATCATTTAGAATTTACCCCAACTACAGCGTTAATTTTGTCTTAATTTTGAGAAACAACCACAAACTCCATTCTCCATTCTCGAACCTACGGGGAGTTAACTGGCGCAGTCGGTAGACCTCAGGCCGAATCAGGATAATCAAGGGATTCCTGGAATCCAAGGATATGCAGATTATAATAATAATAGCGATGTAAAGAAAAAACAGTGAGTAAAGTGAAGTGCGTAAAATGCAGGTTAAGATAATACCGCAAGTTATTAATTAGAAAATGATTAAAGCAATGGGAAATAAGAAATACAAGCGCAAAATAAAAAAACAAAAAAATAAGGAAAAGAAAGGTGGATTGAGACAAGCTGAAATAATATGAATTGGAATGCTAAATAATTAAATGAATAAACTATGGAAAGCCAAGGAGCTAACCTTGTTATATAATAGCAGAAGAAGTAGGCGAAATGTTGTTAAATAAAAAATTAAATTAATTCGAGCTATGTCTAAAAGAAGTGCAGAGAAATAGTCAATGTCAGAATAGTCAGTGGAGTCGAGGGACAAGACCACGAAGGAGACTCAGAAAAAAGATCAGGAGAAGGAAGAGTCCCAGGTGTTGAAAACCCACAGGGAAACACGCGTCTGGTCGCAGTACCAGTGGGGAGGAAGCAGTCCGTTTCCAATGCCGAATATGAATGGATGGCCGGGTTTCGGAGTTCCATACCCGATGATGGGTAACCATTTCAGGGCAGGTAATTTCAACCAGGGGGATTCTGCAGGGTACCAAAGACTATATCGCAATTACCAAAATAGGAACTCCAGATGGAACCAGAACCAAACGAGCCAGGATAGGCAGTGGAACGGTTATAATAATAATAATTATAGCAACAACAATTACACCAACAACAATGGCAGGGGACAGATAGCGATTGAGCCACCAACAAACGCAGGAGGCAGTGGCCAATCCAGAATGTCCAAGAATTCAAACAATTCGGTACCCTCTAGGCAGTCGTACAATTCGAACAATTCTAAGAGATCGTTTAATTCGAGTGGCATCGCGAATAGGTATGGCAATAGAGCTTCGATCAGTAGACAACTTCACAAAATTCAAGAGGATGACGCAAATTTTTCACAGTCAGCCTCGAACAATCCACAGGGTATTTAGGAACTAGGAAAGGTCAGTCGACACACCCCTAGTTGTTGATAAAGATTATAAAGCAGTTGAAGGCGGTTATTGACATGCAGAACGGATGGTTTAACCTAGCAAGTGTGAAACAAAAGATTCACACTATACTGGTCACTGTATACAATAGAAGTCGAGTCGAAAAGGGTTATATCTGTTCCGGTGCGACTAAAGGATGGGAAATAATGGGGATGATAAACAGAACCATACTAAAAGAGGGCATCGAGATTTCGGAAGGAATTTACAGGGCAGTGTCAGGACAAAGCTTGAGCTCTCGGCGTTGGACTTAGCAAGTGTATATCATCAGATTGAGGTTCAGGAAACGGACATTCCGAAAACGGCCTTCTCCGCAGAGGGAGATCATTTCGAGTATGTGCCAATGCCGTTCGGCTTGAACAATGCTCCTGCAACTTTTCAGAGGTTGATGAATAACATCTTTGGAGAGTTGTTGGGCAAATGCTGTCTCATTTATATCGACGACATCATGGTGTTCTCAGCATCCTTGCAGGAGCGCATTACGGACTTGGAGGTTTTAAAGAAGCTTACGGAAGCTAATTTTAAACTACAGTTGGACAATACGGAATTTCTGAGGACAGAGGTGGAATATTTAGGGAATGAGTGACCCCACAACCGAATTCGTGAAAAATCGATTCAATTAAAAAATTCACTGTCCCGAAGACTAGGAAGCAGATAAAATCCTTCCTAGGGTTACTAGGTTATTACAGGAAGTTTATTAAGGATTTCGCAGCAATAACAAAGCCGCTAACGAAACAACTTATAGGGAAGAAGGGAGTACAAATAGACGAAGAATACATAGAAGCATTTGAGCTGTGCAAAACCCTCTTATGCCCAATGTTACAATTTCCCAATTTCGAAAAGCCATTCATCCTGACCGCGGATGTCAGCAATTATGCCATTGGAGCGGTTCTATCGCATTAAAACTTGGGAACGGACAGGGAAGTTCAAAATAGTGACAGATCATAGGCCATTAACCTGGCTAATGAGCATTTAGGAACCCGACTCTAAAGATGGAGACTCCAGATGTTAAAGTATGACTATAAAAGAGAATACAAAAAGGGTCCCTTGAATGTAGTGGCGGACGCGTTGAGCAGAGTTCAACCGGAGCTTAACGTATTAGAAAACGTCTCGGAAGTAGCAACGAACGGAGAGACGATTCACTCCGTGGGAGAGGACTTGCAGTTGGGATTTCCAATTTCTGAAAAACCACTGAATGAGTATAACATCCAGGTGAAGCAAGTTCCATTAAGAAACAAAATGCGGATAAGAATGCGGGAAGAACATTGACGATGAGACAATTGGCCGTAAACTCAAGGAAATTCTAAAACCTAAGAAAACGGTAGCATTGCTGATACCGAAGTTGGTCTTAACCATCATTGCAAATACTTTGCTTACCGTAGATTTTATAGGGCGTACAATCAATATAAGGTGTACAATCTTGTTGTCGAATAAAATGGAGAAAAATCAGCAAGAGGAAGTCGTCAAGGATTATCACCTAAGGAGTAACCACAGGGGGATAGATGAGACACTAGCACATTTAAACAGGAAGTTGTTTTTCCCTCACTTTTGTAAGCAGTACGAACTTGAACTGCATACAACATCCTTCCAGCCGTCGTCAAGTAACTCCACGGTCGAAAGATTACACTCCACGATAACGGAGATATACCGTTTAATTACGGAGAGAATGAAGGCAGAGAAGATAGAGCTGAGGCATGAGGAGATATTGAGTGAAGTGTTTATAGCATACAATAATGCCATTCATTCAGCAACAAAGCTGACACCCCAAGAACTCTTTACAGGCAGGACACAGGATTTCCTGCATATCGCGACATTCAATAATGGGCACGATTATTTGCAGAAAATCAATGCATTTCAGACCGAAGTGTACTCAAAAATAAAGTAAAAGGGTAGAAAGTCAAAAGATTATGAGAATCGAGGCAGCTAACATGGATAGACAAGAACCAGACCCGGTCCAGGTAGGGAACACCATATTTAGAAAGGATAATCGGAGGGATAAGCTCACTCCTAGGTTCTCTAAACACAAGGTGTTGGAAGATAACAACCTAACGCTAACAACAACCAAACCTTAGAAAATTCTCAAGGAGAAGATCAGAAGAATTAATAATCCAAATGAATGATACCAGTTCCAGGTGGTCAGTTGCCGTGGCTGAGGAGAGCGGATTCGAAGTAATTTCCTTGAGGGGGAATAAACCATTGGCCCAGATACAGCTGGGAGCGACAAAGGTGGTCCAGACACATAAGACCTTTGTCCATGTCGAAAGACTACAAGAGAATAAGGATATAGTAGAGGGTATGGAAAATACACTGGGAGGAATTGCAGGAGAGTCTAAAACCAGAGACTGTTAAATCACTGCGGAACAAACTACATATGGTAAAACAAGATTGGAAAATATATGTCCCAAACATAGAAGAACAAGCGGATTGATCAATGGTCTAGGTTTGATGGTTAAAACCATAACAGGGAATCTAGATGTGAATGACGCAGAGAAGCTAGAAGAAGAAATAAGGAAGATGCGAGAAGAAGAGAATTTGAAGGAAAGCATAAGGATAAGGCAGGCAGAAAGGTTAATATAATGTTCAGAAACTTGACAAAATATATAAACGAAGAGCAGAGTAGAGTGAGCACATTTATAAACAATTATAAGAATGGCATAAGCAAAACATTTTTAGAAGAAGATATGAGGATTTATAGATTAGAATACATCGATCGAATTTCACTTACAATAGACATGTTGGGATTGAATTTAAATTATGTTGCCGTGAGCTTGTTGTTGGCTAAAATAGGAGTAAGTACAGTTAGTATCGGACGAACATAATATGTATGAGTTTTTAGAATTAAGAGCTATCATGAACAACACAGACATAATATTCTCTAACACAGAATTTGTGATAGCACCAAATTATGCGACGATTCATGAAGATGAAATACATCTACATGATGCATTGGGGAACCACGATCCATACGACAACGACTTAAACGATGCTCGGTGTACTATTGATAGTAGTATTCGTCGTGGCCCATTTCCCGAAGAAGACAACAATTTTGCTACGGCAGCAGCAACGATATCCCCCCTATGGTCGGTGATTCAGTCTGAGGGGGGAGGAGTTACCGCCTCAGCATTCACCCTCGGCGGTCCCCCGCCAAAGCCGACAACCAGAGGTCTAAGAGGGCACCAAGAAATACTACGTTAAGGACACTTGAATCGCTGAAACATAGATCAACTAACATCCGAAACGCTGCATCGGCGACCACTTGAAACGCTAAGTCTTTGTATCTATTAGCAATGCTGAATCGATACAAACATCGGAGCCACCCAGAACCTCTCGACGACACAGAATTGCATCCGCTCCACTTCCACTTTTCGGTCGATCAGCATATTAGAATAAGCACTATGTACCAAACCATGTATGAGAAGAAAAATATAAAAATCATTCAGAATTTGAACCTCAACTACAGCGGTCGTCTTAATTTTGAGTAACCACCACCAACTTATTCTTCAATACTCCATTCTCGAATCTACGGGGAGTTAACTTGCGCAAAGCTAGGAAAAAAAACGGTTCAAAGAGAAACAATAAGGTTTAACATTTATCCCTTGGAATACGGCATCCCACAAGAATCTCGAATATAGTAGTAGTTGTCTTTTCTAAATAGCCTTTAACAAGCTTGCTAATATCTTAACGCAATACAAGCAAATCCAGTATGTGCATATGCAGACGATTTCCCCTTGATAATTAAAGAGCCCAACCGTCAATTTTAATCAACTATTTAGTAAAATAGATAATAGTTCAATTCCGCAACATACCCTTCCACCCAATAAAACTACACAAAACTAAACCACCAGTGAAACTGCCCGAAAGTCTAATTAAAACATCTATAGAACAGACAATCCACCAGAAATATTTTGACAACTATTTAATAAGAGAAAAGAAAAGAATCTACACAGACGCATCCAAAAAAAATTCAACCATATCAACAAACAACACCCACACAACAAACCTTTCTAACATAATACAAGAAGAACTTAGCAGAATCGTCCAAATCAAATACATTAGACTTCGACTAGGTCACTCAAACGTACCACATAAACACCTTCTTGATCTCAACACCACACGCACTTGTCCCCTATTCCAATCCTTAACCCCTGTAAACATGGTACACATCCTGAACACATGCCCAACAATTGCTATATAATCGCAAAACCACCGACCTCCTCAAAGATCCAACAACATAAAACATTACAACCGTAATAAAATTTCTTAGAGAAACTAATCTATACAACTTAATTTAAGTCCAAGACATAGACGCAGTGAAAGTATATTTCCAAATGCTGCCACGCCCACTCTAACGCCTACAAACTGGAAAAAAATGTCACGCACACAATTTTAAAAAATGTTTTGATATTTTTTCACTTTTGAATATATCTTGTTTCTACAGATTTACCAAAATACTTTTTGCCACGTTCACTCCAACGCCCACAAACCGCCCAAATCACGCTCACAATTTTGAAAAATTTTGTGATATTTTTCATACATATATGTATATCTTGTAAATTTCAATAGATTTGCCAAAAAAAACGTTGTGCCAGCCCACAAACAGCTCAAAACTGTCACGCCCACACTTTTGAAAAATTTTTAATTTGTTTTACAATTTTTTTAATTTTTTTTCGAAATTTTACTGATATTTCAGAAAATTTTGAAAATTATCATTCGCACTTCCACTATCTTAGTAACGGGTATCTGATAGTCGGGGAACTCGACTATAGCATTCTATCTTGTTTTTTTTTAATACATTTTGTAAATTTCTACAGATTTGCCAAAAAACCACAATTTCGAAAAATGTGATATTTTTTAATTGTTCTTAAATTCTATAGATTTGCTAAATAACTTTTTTCACGCCCACTCCAACGCCCACAAACCGCCCAAAATTGTAACGCCCACACTTTTTAAAAATGTAAATTTCTATAGATTTACCAAAATACTTTTTGCCCCGCGCACTCTAAGGCCACAAACAACACAAAACTTTCACGCCAACACTTTTAAACAAATTTTAATTTGCTCTTCATTTTATTCTTTATTTCCCAATTTCTACCGATATTCCATTTTACATATTATTCGCAATATTTACCGATATTCCGGAAAATGTTGGTATATCTCATTCGCTCTTCCATTAGCTGAGTAACGGGCATCTGATAATCGGGGAACTAGACTATAGCATTCTATCTTGTTTTTGGAAAATTTTGGAAATTTCTACTTCGGAATTCACCAGGTCGGTAACGGGTTTCTGATAGTCGAGGACTTTCTTTCTTTAACATTATTTGATTATGTCCATGTAACGAATATATTTGTCTAAATTTTTTATTAATAGAATTTATTTATTATAATTAATTTTATTTTATTAGATGCGCTTTCCAAAATATGCATAATTCGTAAATTACTTATGTTCATTGATGCTCTATAGCACATTATATATTATACCATTTTAGTGCTCAAAATTTTTTACACTAACACATCAACTATATTGATATTGGATTTGAACTAGGCGGGCGTTGTTCACTGCAAACTCGAAGTGGCTTAACCAACCATTCCATAGTCAGATCGCCATTTAAAATGCCAAGCAAAGTAAGTAGAATTTGGAGTAGGAGCAGTTGTGTAGAGTTCACAGAGAAAGTAAAAAGTAAAGAGAAAAAGTGATTAGAAAGAATTTTGAAAACCGGAAAAAAACACTTCATTTAATTTGGGGCCGCAGATCTTGGTTGAAACCAAGAATGGGCAAGAAGTATTCAAGTTGAAAGAGTCTGGACGAAAATCTATTTGGAAAACTGGGCGAAGCAGTGCATCTGAAAAAGTGCAAAAGCTAAAATAGTTCATACAATTTTGTAAAAGTGGCTGGCAAGCAATAAAAGAAGACTGTATTTATTGTATAAAATAAAAATTTAAAATTTTGTGTAAACATATAATAACATTTGTGGAAAAATCATTTAGAATTTACCCCAACTACAGCGTTAATTTTGTCTTAATTTTGAGAAACAACCACAAACTCCATTCTCCATTCTCGAACCTACGGGGAGTTAACTGGCGCAGTCGGTAGACCTCAGGCCGAATCAGGATAATCAAGGGATTCCTGGAATCCAAGGATATGCAGATTATAATAATAATAGCGATGTAAAGAAAAAACAGTGAGTAAAGTGAAGTGCGTAAAATGCAGGTTAAGATAATACCGCAAGTTATTAATTAGAAAATGATTAAAGCAATGGGAAATAAGAAATACAAGCGCAAAATAAAAAAACAAAAAAATAAGGAAAAGAAAGGTGGATTGAGACAAGCTGAAATAATATGAATTGGAATGCTAAATAATTAAATGAATAAACTATGGAAAGCCAAGGAGCTAACCTTGTTATATAATAGCAGAAGAAGTAGGCGCAAGGACGAAATGTTGTTAAATAAAAAATTAAATTAATTCGAGCTATGTCTAAAAGAAGTGCAGAGAAATAGTCAATGTCAGAATAGTCAGTGGAGTCGAGGGACAAGACCACGAAGGAGACTCAGAAAAAAGATCAGGAGAAGGAAGAGTCCCAGGTGTTGAAAACCCACAGGGAAACACGCGTCTGGTCGCAGTACCAGTGGGGAGGAAGCAGTCCGTTTCCAATGCCGAATATGAATGGATGGCCGGGTTTCGGAGTTCCATACCCGATGATGGGTAACCATTTCAGGGCAGGTAATTTCAACCAGGGGGATTCTGCAGGGTACCAAAGACTATATCGCAATTACCAAAATAGGAACTCCAGATGGAACCAGAACCAAACGAGCCAGGATAGGCAGTGGAACGGTTATAATAATAATAATTATAGCAACAACAATTACACCAACAACAATGGCAGGGGACAGATAGCGATTGAGCCACCAACAAACGCAGGAGGCAGTGGCCAATCCAGAATGTCCAAGAATTCAAACAATTCGGTACCCTCTAGGCAGTCGTACAATTCGAACAATTCTAAGAGATCGTTTAATTCGAGTGGCATCGCGAATAGGTATGGCAATAGAGCTTCGATCAGTAGACAACTTCACAAAATTCAAGAGGATGACGCAAATTTTTCACAGTCAGCCTCGAACAATCCACAGGGTATTTAGGAACTAGGAAAGGTCAGTCGACACACCCCTAGTTGTTGATAAAGATTATAAAGCAGTTGAAGGCGGTTATTGACATGCAGAACGGATGGTTTAACCTAGCAAGTGTGAAACAAAAGATTCACACTATACTGGTCACTGTATACAATAGAAGTCGAGTCGAAAAGGGTTATATCTGTTCCGGTGCGACTAAAGGATGGGAAATAATGGGGATGATAAACAGAACCATACTAAAAGAGGGCATCGAGATTTCGGAAGGAATTTACAGGGCAGTGTCAGGACAAAGCTTGAGGTGACGAATTATGCGGAGTTGGACCAGGTGTTGTTTTTGGAGGAGCCGATAAATGTAGTTGAATTTAGGACCACACAACATTTTGAATTAAACAATATAGAAGAAGGAAGGAACGGAAAAATACCGTCCCATTGGACAAGAACAGATCATTTGAACAAGGAGCTCGGGGACCTTCGCAGAAATATCCAAGGATATTCCACAAGGAGGGGGGCAACTTGTCTTTTACAAACGCGGTCAAGCATCAAATAAGAACAAAAGACGATATTCCCATTTATGCCAGGCCTTATAGGTATGCGTTTAAAGAAAGACAAGAGGTGAGAAGACAGTTGGAGACCAGAACTTCTTACTAGACCAGAAGATGATTAGACATAGCCATTTACCGTGGAGTGCTCCAGTCTGGATGGTGCCTAAAAGAAGGATGCCTCAGGTGAAAGAAAATGTCGAATGGTAGTGGAGTATAGGAAGTTGAATGAGAGGGTGATTACGGATAGATACCCACTGCCTCTAATAAATGATGTATTGGATAACTTAGGTAGGAATAAGTACTTCTCGGCGTTGGACTTAGCAAGTGTATATCATCAGATTGAGGTTCAGGAAACGGACATTCCGAAAACGTCCTTCTCCGCAGAGGGAGATCATTTCGAGTATGTGCCAATGCCGTTCGGCTTGAACAATGCTCCTGCAACTTTTCAGAGGTTGATGAATAACATATTTGGAGAGTTGTTGGGCAAATGCTGTCTCATTTATATCGACGACATCATGGTGTTCTCAGCATCCTTGCAGGAGCGCATTACGGACTTGGAGGTTTTAAAGAAGCTTACGGAAGCTAATTTTAAACTACAGTTGGACAATATGGAATTTCTGAGGACAGAGGTGGAATATTTAGGGAATGAGTGACCCCACAACCGAATTCGTGAAAAATCGATTCAATTAAAAAATTCACTGTCCCGAAGACTAGGAAGCAGATAAAATCCTTCCTAGGGTTACTAGGTTATTACAGGAAGTTTATGAAGGATTTTGCAGCAATAACAAAGCCGCTAACGAAACAACTTAAAGGGAAGAAGGGAGTACAAATAGACGAAGAATACATAGAAGCATTTGAGCTGTGCAAAACCCTCTTATGCCCAATGTTACAATTTCCCAATTTCGAAAAGCCATTCATCCTGACCGCGGATGCCAGCAATTATGCCATTGGAGCGGTTCTATCGCATTAAAACTTGGGAACGGACAGGGAAGTTCAAAATAGGCCAGATCATAGGCCATTAACCTGGCTAATGAGCATTTAGGAACCCGACTCTAAAGATGGAGACTCCAGATGTTAAAGTATGACTATAAAAGAGAATACAAAAAGGGTCCCTTGAATGTAGTGGCGGACGCGTTGAGCAGAGTTCAACCGGAGCTTAACGTATTAGAAAACGTCTCGGAAGTAGCAACGAACGGAGAGACGATTCACTCCGTGGGAGAGGACTTGCAGTTGGGATTTCCAATTTCTGAAAAACCACTGAATGAGTATAACATCCAGGTGAAGCAAGTTCCATTAAGAAACAAAATGCGGATAACTTGGACAGGGAAGAACATTGACGATGAGACAATTGGCCGTAAACTCAAGGAAATTCTAAAACCTAAGAAAACGGTAGCAGTGCTGATACCGAAGTTGGTCTTAATCATCATTGCAAATACTTTGCTTACCGTAGATTTTATAGGGCGTACAATCAATATAAGGTGTACAATCTTGTTGTCGAATAAAATGGAGAAAAATCAGCAAGAGGAAGTCGTCAAGGATTATCACCTAAGGAGTAACCACAGGGGGATAGATGAGACACTAGCACATTTAAACAGGAAGTTGTTTTTCCCTCACTTTTGTAAGCAGTACGAACTTGAACTGCATACAACATCCTTCCAGCCGTCGTCAAGTAACTCCACGGTCGAAAGATTACACTCCACGATAACGGAGATATACCGTTTAATTACGGAGAGAATGAAGGCAGAGAAGATAGAGCTGAGGCATGAGGAGATATTGAGTGAAGTGTTTATAGCATACAATAATGCCATTCATTCAGCAACAAAGCTGACACCCCAAGAACTCTTTACAGGCAGGACACAGGATTTCCTGCATATCGCGACATTCAATAATGGGCACGATTATTTGCAGAAAATCAATGCATTTCAGACCGAAGTGTACTCAAAAATAAAGTAAAAGGGTAGAAAGTCAAAAGATTATGAGAATCGAGGCAGCTAACATGGATAGACAAGAACCAGACCCGGTCCAGGTAGGGAACACCATATTTAGAAAGGATAATCGGAGGGATAAGCTCACTCCTAGGTTCTCTAAACACAAGGTGTTGGAAGATAACAACCTAACGCTAACAACAACCAAACCTTAGAAAATTCTCAAGGAGAAGATCAGAAGAATTAATAATCCAAATGAATGATACCAGTTCCAGGTGGTCAGTTGCCGTGGCTGAGGAGAGCGGATTCGAAGTAATTTCCTTGAGGGGGAATAAACCATTGGCCCAGATACAGCTGGGAGCGACAAAGGTGGTCCAGACACATAAGACCTTTGTCCATGTCGAAAGACTACAAGAGAATAAGGATATAGTAGAGGGTATGGAAAATACACTGGGAGGAATTGCAGGAGAGTCTAAAACCAGAGACTGTTAAATCACTGCGGAACAAACTACATATGGTAAAACAAGATTGGAAAATATATGTCCCAAACATAGAAGAACAAGCGGATTGATCAATGGTCTAGGTTTGATGGTTAAAACCATAACAGGGAATCTAGATGTGAATGACGCAGAGAAGCTAGAAGAAGAAATAAGGAAGATGCGAGAAGAAGAGAATTTGAAGGAAAGCATAAGGATAAGGCAGGCAGAAAGGTTAATATAATGTTCAGAAACTTGACAAAATATATAAACGAAGAGCAGAGTAGAGTGAGCACATTTATAAACAATTATAAGAATGGCATAAGCAAAACATTTTTAGAAGAAGATATGAGGATTTATAGATTAGAATACATCGATCGAATTTCACTTACAATAGACATGTTGGGATTGAATTTAAATTATGTTGCCGTGAGCTTGTTGTTGGCTAAAATAGGAGTAAGTACAGTTAGTATCGGACGAACATAATATGTATGAGTTTTTAGAATTAAGAGCTATCATGAACAACACAGACATAATATTCTCTAACACAGAATTTGTGATAGCACCAAATTATGCGACGATTCATGAAGATGAAATACATCTACATGATGCATTGGGGAACCACGATCCATACGACAACGACTTAAACGATGCTCGGTGTACTATTGATAGTAGTATTCGTCGTGGCCCATTTCCCGAAGAAGACAACAATTTTGCTACGGCAGCAGCAACGATATCCCCCCTATGGTCGGTGATTCAGTCTGAGGGGGGAGGAGTTACCGCCTCAGCATTCACCCTCGGCGGTCCCCCGCCAAAGCCGACAACCAGAGGTCTAAGAGGGCACCAAGAAATACTACGTTAAGGACACTTGAATCGCTGAAACATAGATCAACTAACATCCGAAACGCTGCATCGGCGACCACTTGAAACGCTAAGTCTTTGTATCTATTAGCAATGCTGAATCGATACAAACATCGGAGCCACCCAGAACCTCTCGACGACACAGAATTGCATCCGCTCCACTTCCACTTTTCGGTCGATCAGCATATTAGAATAAGCACTATGTACCAAACCATGTATGAGAAGAAAAATATAAAAATCATTCAGAATTTGAACCTCAACTACAGCGGTCGTCTTAATTTTGAGTAACCACCACCAACTTATTCTTCAATACTCCATTCTCGAATCTACGGGGAGTTAACTTGCGCAAAGCTAGGAAAAAAAACGGTTCAAAGAGAAACAATAAGGTTTAACATTTATCCCTTGGAATACGGCATCCCACAAGAATCTCGAATATAGTAGTAGTTGTCTTTTCTAAATAGCCTTTAACAAGCTTGCTAATATCTTAACGCAATACAAGCAAATCCAGTATGTGCATATGCAGACGATTTCCCCTTGATAATTAAAGAGCCCAACCGTCAATTTTAATCAACTATTTAGTAAAATAGATAATAGTTCAATTCCGCAACATACCCTTCCACCCAATAAAACTACACAAAACTAAACCACCAGTGAAACTGCCCGAAAGTCTAATTAAAACATCTATAGAACAGACAATCCACCAGAAATATTTTGACAACTATTTAATAAGAGAAAAGAAAAGAATCTACACAGACGCATCCAAAAAAAATTCAACCATATCAACAAACAACACCCACACAACAAACCTTTCTAACATAATACAAGAAGAACTTAGCAGAATCGTCCAAATCAAATACATTAGACTTCGACTAGGTCACTCAAACGTACCACATAAACACCTTCTTGATCTCAACACCACACGCACTTGTCCCCTATTCCAATCCTTAACCCCTGTAAACATGGTACACATCCTGAACACATGCCCAACAATTGCTATATAATCGCAAAACCACCGACCTCCTCAAAGATCCAACAACATAAAACATTACAACCTTGAATGTAGTGGCGGACGCGTTGAGCAGAGTTCAACCGGAGCTTAACGTATTAGAAAACGTCTCGGAAGTAGCAACGAACGGAGAGACGATGCACTCCGTGGGAGAGGACTTGTAGTTGGGATTTCCAATTTCTGAAAAACCACTGAATGAGTATAACATCCAGGTGAAGCAAGTTCCATTAAGAAACAAAATGCGGATAACTTGGACAGGGAAGAACATTGACGATGAGACAATTGGCCGTAAACTCAAGGAAATTCTAAAACCTAAGAAAACGGTAGCATTGCTGATACCGAAGTTGGTCTTAACCATCATTGCAAATACTTTGCTTACCGTAGATTTTATAGGGCGTACAATCAATATAAGGTGTACAATCTTGTTGTCGAATAAAATGGAGAAAAATCAGCAAGAGGAAGTCGTCAAGGATTATCACCTAAGGAGTAACCACAGGGGGATAGATGAGACACTAGCACATTTAAACAGGAAGTTGTTTTTCCCTCATTTTTGTAAGCAGTACGAACTTGAACTGCATACAACATCCTTCCAGCAGTCGTCAAGTAACTCCACGGTCGAAAGATTACACTCCACGATAACGGAGATATACCGTTTAATTACGGAGAGAAAGAAGGCAGAGAAGATAGAGCTGAGGCATAAGGAGATACGGAGTGAAGTGTTTATAGCATACAATAATGCCATTCATTCAGCAACAAAGCTGACACCCCAAGAACTCTTTACAGGCAGGACGCAGGATTTCCTGAATATCGCGACATTCAACAATGAGCACGATTATTTGCAGAAAATCAATGCATTTCAGACCGAAGTGTACTCAAAAATAAAGTAAAGGGGTAGAAAGTCAAAAGATTATGAGAATCGAGGCAGCTAACATGGATAGACAAGAACCAGACCCGGTCCAGGTAGGGAACACCATATTTAGAAAGGAGAATCGGAGGGATAAGCTCACTCCTAGGTTCTCTAAACACAAGGTGTTGGAAGATAACAACCTAACGCTAACAATACATCATACAAACCTCAGAAAATTCTCAAGGAGAAGATCAGAAGAATTAATAAACCAAATGAATGATACCAGTTCCAGGTGGTCAGTTGCCGTGGCTGAGGAGAGCGGATTCGAAGTAATTTCCTTGAGGGGGAATAAACCATTGGCCCAGATACAGCTGGGAGCGACAAAGGTGGTCCAGACACATAAGACCTTTGTCCATGTCGAAAGACTACAAGAGAATAAGGATATAGTAGAGGGTATGGAAAATACACTGGGAGGAATTGCAGGAGAGTCTAAAACCAGAGACTGTTAAATCACTGCGGAACAAACTACATATGGTAAAACAAGATTGGAAAATATATGTCCCAAACATAGAAGAACAAGCGGATTGATCAATGGTCTAGGTTTGATGGTTAAAACCATAACAGGGAATCTAGATGTGAATGACGCAGAGAAGCTAGAAGAAGAAATAAGGAAGATGCGAGAAGAAGAGAATTTGAAGGAAAGCATAAGGATAAGGCAGGCAGAAAGGTTAATATAATGTTCAGAAACTTGACAAAATATATAAACGAAGAGCAGAGTAGAGTGAGCACATTTATAAACAATTATAAGAATGGCATAAGCAAAACATTTTTAGAAGAAGATATGAGGATTTATAGATTAGAATACATCGATCGAATTTCACTTACAATAGACATGTTGGGATTGAATTTAAATTATGTTGCCGTGAGCTTGTTGTTGGCTAAAATAGGAGTAAGTACAGTTAGTATCGGACGAACATAATATGTATGAGTTTTTAGAATTAAGAGCTATCATGAACAACACAGACATAATATTCTCTAACACAGAATTTGTGATAGCACCAAATTATGCGACGATTCATGAAGATGAAATACATCTACATGATGCATTGGGGAACCACGATCCATACGACAACGACTTAAACGATGCTCGGTGTACTATTGATAGTAGTATTCGTCGTGGCCCATTTCCCGAAGAAGACAACAATTTTGCTACGGCAGCAGCAACGATATCCCCCCTATGGTCGGTGATTCAGTCTGAGGGGGGAGGAGTTACCGCCTCAGCATTCACCCTCGGCGGTCCCCCGCCAAAGCCGACAACCAGAGGTCTAAGAGGGCACCAAGAAATACTACGTTAAGGACACTTGAATCGCTGAAACATAGATCAACTAACATCCGAAACGCTGCATCGGCGACCACTTGAAACGCTAAGTCTTTGTATCTATTAGCAATGCTGAATCGATACAAACATCGGAGCCACCCAGAACCTCTCGACGACACAGAATTGCATCCGCTCCACTTCCACTTTTCGGTCGATCAGCATATTAGAATAAACACTATGTACCAAACCATGTATGAGAAGAAAAATATAAAAATCATTCAGAATTTGAACCTCAACTACAGCGGTCGTCTTAATTTTGAGTAACCACCACCAACTTATTCTTCAATACTCCATTCTCGAATCTACGGGGAGTTAACTTGCGCAAAGCTAGGAGAGCTAAATTTAGCCTGTGTTGCAGTTGGAGTCACGATCTCATTCCACCATCTTCCCCGAGGCGATCCCGATACCGCCGGTGAGTTAGTTTCAAGCATACGAATAGCATTTATTAAATTGAGGTTAAACAAAATCGGCCTTGCTGAAGGCGGGCACGGTACGCGATATAGGTTAAATTCGAAGAGGCATAAATTAAGAACAACGTATTTAATTCAGTTATAGCAGCTTTGAAAATGATCTAGATAATGCTAGATCTATACTGCATGTTAATGTTAATATTGTTGCACATAAGTTTTCTTGCTCTGCTCTACAAGATGGGGTGCTCCTCTACATTTTCCTTGACGTTAAACTCCTCTAAATTTGGTTTCAATCTAACGATCGAGCGTTAAGCTATATAGGTAACTTCAAAAGATCACTAAGTCAAAACAAATAAATTAAGACATACCCAGCGATCGTGCCCAAGAATATTTAGATGAGTGCGGAGCGCCTTTCGGCAGCTTGTGGCGGCCAAATCTGGCGGCAAATGCAAAAATTTGAAATTCTACTCAAATTTTTTTTTGAGTTAATTGCCCAAAAAATTTAATTTTTCCGAGCACAATTACTCAATGGAGTACACCAATTAAAAATTTTGCCGGATTTTCCGGACACGATGTTAGGTTTAAATATTTTATACTTTTTTTTCCAACTGGAGCATCAGACGACTGTCTCCAAATCCGGTCAAAAAAAAATGAGGGAAATTGCGAAATTCGTAGAATTGATTGACATGAACTTAGCAAAGCAACTCTGCAAATAGCTATTAAAAATATCGATAAGCCTTTCAGGTAGCATCGCCGCATTAAGCTTAGTATAGTAGGATCAAAGACAGTAAAATAATGTTCTTCTTTATTTTAATGTCTTTGGTAGGATCTTACGCTACACTCTGTTAGCTCTGTTACAAACCATTAAAGCGGTCAACCTTATGGACAAATGCAGAACAATCAGTGGCGAACAAATCTACAATATGCTGAACCGGATGCATACCACAGTTAGGGACTATCAAATAAAAAACCAAACAATAGAAGTTCACGGATTACAGGTCCGAAACAACAAATTATCAACCACATAGCCTCATGTAATGCCCCTCCCGACAATTAAGATAACCAAGGAAGAAGTAGAAAACCCCCATTATGACCTCACGGAATACGACCAAATCAATTTTTAAGGGAAAGTTCCCTGCTACCGTTTATAGAAAGGGAACAAAATTAAAGCACCGGGGCTTCCAAGAATTATATTAAACCATTAAAAGGATTCAAAAATATGATTCCAGTAAATAAACCCGTGGATATAACAGCGTGTTGCCTTTTTTAACAACCCCAAGGGGTATCCAAAGGATACTAATTTACCGACGACCGACGACAAATACCCCACTACTAACGTTGTTTTCATGTTGGCAAACTTTGGCAAGGTACAACCACCTTAACCACCTTAGATTTAAAGTCTGGTTTTCACCAAAAATTACTCGCTGAAAATAAAAACGAGAAAACTGCTTTATCAGTAGAAAAGGGTAAGTACGAATTTGCAGACTTCCTTTTGGGCTTACAAATGCACCCGGATATTTTTCAAAGAGTCATTCACTATGTGCATAATAAATAATAAATAATATGAATAAATAACGATAACGTAATTATCTTTTCAGAAAACATGAGCGACACATGGGTGTTAGATAAATTGTATGAAGCCAATACGCGGGTTGCGCGCGAAAAGTCAATTGTCTTAAAAAATGTTATAGATTTTATAGTTTCCCGTGGAGGCATAAGAACATGCCACAAGAAGGTAGATTCATTCGTGACTATGAACAGCCATTTACACAATTTACTGTAAGGTCATTCATTGGCTTAGAAAGCTACTATACGTGTTTTATTGAATACTTTTCATCTAATGGACGAAAATGGCAAGGTGATATTTTGATGAACGTCAGCACCAGGCATTCGAAAAAGTTAAACAGGTTTTTGCATCTGAAAAAGTGATGTTGTTATACCCAGATTATAAAAAGGCTTTTGATTTCACAACAGGTTCTTCTTCCGTCACAGGACGGAAAAGCAAGATATCAAGACCATAGTGTTGGCCCTCAAGAATCTTAGAAACTAGCCTTACGGGGCTAAAAATGTAAATATTTCCACAGTCTACCGTCTCAGATCGTAGTCAAAACGCTAAAATTAGCCATCGGAAGGCATTCATCGACGAGCACAAGCCACGATTTTGTACAAGCCAGGAAAGGAGAGATATGCCGCAGACGAACTGTCCCGGCATCACATCCACATTAGAAGGGAACGCATATAGCGTCCCAAGAAAACGCAAATAATTTCTGCAGGACTATTTTTTCACCAAAATTAGCCAATGTTCCCGCCACATTCCCTCCCCACGTCCATGTTCCAAATGGTTCGTCGGGGGCCGCGCGTCAGACGTTATGTCATCATTTCTGACCTACCTCACTTCTCGCCACAGCACCCCTTGCGAAAATTTTTACCTACTCATTTTGTTGTAAAGTTAAACTAAAAGCATTTCTTTGTTGGTTAATATAATATATATTGCTGACTTGTGCCACGACTAATATAAAAATTAACGGCTAGTATACAAATGCTCTACGAAGCTTACAACAAATTTCTTAGCGGAGATGATCGAATTCATCAATGGACCACGGTGCACACGTCAACAAAAATTGTTGGTTATTCACGACTACAAACGTCGCTCTTGTCTTTGCATATAAAAAACAAGGCGGATGTTCACACATGAACACGGATATACAGAAATGTATATAAAACGATTGAACCGCTGCAGCCATGTGTTGTCAAACATTTGCCTACATCTAAAAATAAATAACTTTTGGGTGTTAGACATAGATATCTGGAAATATTGCACGAACTCCTGCGTGGGTTCAACCCATAAATAAAAATGCAAGTTGTCGTATAGCATTTCCTTGAAGATACGGAATGTCGTGCAGTGGAAAATTCCCGTAATTAAGATATTGCCTGGGGAACAAATAGCCACTGCGTTGGTCTAGTTAGAGATTGTAATTTATTACGTTTAAACATATTCAAACATTTCTCCGAATCATCAACTCGTCGTTGTTTTTGGTCAAAAGTGAGATCTCGCGGCACTCAGTTTCTCAGAGCTTTCTCATACCTAAAAATTCGTTTAGTTGATATCCTATTTCTTTAATTCGATTTCAGTTTAAGTCGTTCAATATAATTTTGAGGATTTTTTTGCTTCATAGACTCTTTCTATAGCTCCTTAACAGAAACTTATTGTTATCGAAAATTTCATACAGACGCTCAGAAGGTTGAGATAAGTATTCATCCAATGCACGTAGCACGTTAGCTTACACTTTATCTAAGCTTATCTAATCTCGCTATCTACTATCTTTATATCCATCCATACCTCTTCTGATGGTATTTATTTCGACGGTGCTTTTAATGTATAATTTAATTATTGCAAAATTTCAGTACAAGTGCTAGCACTCATTTTTATATTCTTTCTTATTTGGTTTTTATTCTGTATTGTGTTAGCCAACTTGGTGCCAATGTGGCATATTGCTGATGATGCGATAATTCTCCGCATACTTCTTGGTGTTCAAATCTCTGACCGCCTAATGCAAAGCATTGGTTTTAACTGGACTGGTCCGTTATGCCCGGGAATCTGAAATCAAGGCCTGTTCCGATGGATTTTTATTCCACTGTGTGAACTTCCGTCCCTATCAAACCTGCTTTCTCAGGTTTTCAGCAATGCCGACTGACATTGAGTTCCTATCCGTAAAAATATGCCTATCCGTAAAAATATGCCTTCCTAATGGCTACGTATTTGTTACATGCTCCTATATTTAATCTTGCTCTGACGCCTCCATCTACATGTATGCCAGGCATCTCTACTGCATTTGATGGTATTGGGTGACTATAATCTTTTATATCTATCATGGACTCCTTGCAACGAGCTGATTGTATTGTTAGTCAAGGAACTCGACTATGGCGTTTAATCTTTTTCATATATTTAATCATTATTTACCTCTCCTTACGCGTACATAAAGTTTTTTATGAACTTATTATTTTTGATACAATGCATTCCAATATGTAGGGAGGTCCCCGCTATGGGAATTATAAGAAGCAATTTTTTTAAAATATAGACCACATTAGCTAATACCTGTTAAATCTGACCTCCTTAATCTAACCAAAGACATTACGAGATGCGTAACAGCCATACATTGGTTTTGCACTATGCAGCCATTTTATTCGAATGTCTTTGGTCTAACTATCGTCAAATCCAAGCCAAGCGATAGTGGTGTATTCGGGGTTTTTCTACTTTCGTTTTTATTGGGCTCTATATTATGTGTGTATATCTACTGTGTATTGAATGTTAATGTTTATGTATATATTTAGATGTCTTATATTTTATATAATTATATGTTGGTAATTTCCATAAGTCA